>NW_024750135.1:302500-342713 GCF_018991925.1 Homarus americanus | reverse complement strand
ATTGGTGGTTGTAATTAATTGGTGAGTGAGCATTCCACTACCAACCTAACACAACAAACACCACTGCAAACCTAACACAACAAGCCAACACTACCAACCTAACACAAACTGACAGGTGCATCGACCTGAGCACGGACAGCATGGCAACATGATACAAGCACGACAGATGGCAAACAACCAGGCTGGCATGACGACGGGTAGCAACATCGATACCAACACGACGAATTGCTTGACCTGACGATGACAGATGGCAAAACCTTGGGCCTGGCACGACTGACGGTGCCGGCCTGACGCGACGGTGGCAACCTTGGGCCTGGGCGCGACTGACAGGTGCATGGGCCTGTTTTGACAGTGCAACCCAGGCCTGAAGGCGCAGACAGGGTGGCAGCTGTGATTTTGACGGATGCATGGGCCCTGACAGAATTGCAGTCGATGACCAAGGCGCGACGGAATTGCCCTGAGCGCGACGGAATTACTTGACCTGACCCAACCGGCCTGGCACGACGGCAGGTAGCAACACCGGCCTGACGCGACGAATAACACTTGACCTGGCGCGACGGGTAGCACTTGACACGGCGACAGGTACTGCTTGACCTGACGCGACGACGGAAGTACTTGCTGTCGACAACAGCGGGTATACCGGCCTGTGGCACGTGGGCGAATTACTTGACCTGTGGCACGACGACCAATTTACTTGCCTTGGCCCTGGCACGACAGGCCGCCTGCCGACCTGACACGACGAAGAAGGCAGATACTTACGCCTTGACTGACACGACAGTACTTATACTCCTTGACCCCTGACACGACAGTACTTACTTGACCTAACATGACAGCAGACCACTTACACTATCGACCTGTAACACTGACAACCAGTACTATCTGACCTAGCAACAACAAATACTGCCAACCTAACACAACAACAAATACCACTCCTTGACCTGGCGACAGGTAGCAACACTTGACTCTGGCGCGACGACGAATAGCAATCGACACAGGCGCGACAGGCAGATGGCAGCCGTCAGGACCTGACGCGACGACCAGATGGCAGCAGGCGACAGATGGCCGATTTTGACAGATGGGTACAGATGGCAGATGGCTGTCGTTTGACAGAAGATTGCTTGACGTGGTGCTTGGAGCCCTGAGATGGGCCCTCTGACAGGTAGCAGGCCTGGCTTTGATGGCTGGCGACAGGTAACTTGATTTGGTAGCAACGGCCTGAGCACGATAGATGGCAAACCTTGATTTCGGCAGACGGTGGCAAACCTTGAGCCTGACGCGACGGTGCCGGTATGAGCGCGATGAGATGGCAGGTACAACTTTGGAATGGTGGCAGCAACCCAGGCCTGAGCGCGACGAATGGCAAACCATTTACGGCACGACAGATTGCTTGACCCCTGGCGCGACAGATATGGAACTGGCGCGACCGAGATACTTGCTGCCGGGCCCTGACGCGACGGATGCCGTTCTTGACCCTGGCACGATATGAATACTTCTTGACCTGGCTGACAGATACTTATATGACCTGACTGACAGATACTTGCTGTGACCCTGACGCGACAGGTACTTGGGTTGCCATTAGGACGATAATCCCAACAAGCCAGAATCTCACAGTCCATAAAAAAATAACAAGTCGCGAAGGCCATAAAACTAACGAGGCACTTGACAACCCACCAAATAAAGAATCCCTGGGCCTTTCTCTACCCCAAGCCTACTAACCCCTGCAACTCTCTTCCTTCTTCTCCCAGGATGGACGGTGTCGTGAGGCAGACAATTGATCAACTAAATAAATTCCTGGGTCAGGTTTTCATCACATTTTTGTCCTCTTGTAAACTACCCAGAACTGGTGGGATATTTTATCTATTAAAGAATATAATTGAGAATTTATTTAATATTTAATTGTATTTCATATACTACACTGTCTATGTACCGGGTATATTGTTTGTATACCTACACTGTCTACATCAGTGTACCTCTATCTATCCATTATAGTCATTCGAGTGACAGATTAGCCTCGTCTTTCTTAATCCTGGGAAAAAAAATCTTGCTGGCGGAGCTATACTGTAGCACAGCACGTGCAGCACCGTGGCCACGCGCACCCTCCACGCTGCCACGTGCTGCCTGGGGGTGAGGGGAGAGAGGTGAGGGAGAGGAGGAGAGCTGGGAGGCGAGGGAAGAATGCGCACCAGGGATAACAAAGAGCCTAATGAACAAAGGAGCGGAAAGAATGAATAAAAGTGAAATTATGGAAGATGACATGAAGGAACACAAATTGGAAGACGAAAGGGATGCGAGGAGAGAGAGAGAGATCTACCACAACACAAGTGTCGAAAACGAGAAAATTTTTGCAAAAAGAAATAATATACTGTAGAAGAATAATTCCTAACAGGTAAATATTTAGGAAGCAACGTGTGTGTGTGTGTGTGTGTGTGTGTGTGTGTGTGTGTGTGTGTGTGTGTGTGTGTGTGTCATCGGTGAAGAACATAAGATTAACACTGAAGAACAAAGTTATTCAGAACGTGTACACCATTGTGTGTGTATGTTGTTGTATAACTGTCCCGTTTAACAATTCTGTGTATATAGTATTTCCTGCCATCTGAGTTGACACCTGTATATATGTATGTATGTATGTATGTATGTATGTATGTATTGACAATTGAAATGTCTTCTTAACTCACTCTATCTTTCACACACATTCTCTCTCTCTCTCTCTCTCTCTCTCTCCCCCTCTCTCTCTCTTTGTTTATGTTTCTTGTCCAATTCTTCTCCCTGTCCCTGTTTTCTAATCCTAAACACACACACACACACACACACACACACACACACACACACACACACACACACACACACACACACACACACGCACACGCACACACACAGAACATAAACAAATAATTAACACAGGTAATAATTTAGAAGGCTCCTTACGTCATCAAGTAGAAGCTATGGACCAGAACAATATCGGATCTGGTGGCTGTAGTAATGAGGTGACGTGAATGGTAGTGGCACGTGCTGGATGCTGTGGCACGTGCAGGCTGACTAAGGCACGTGTTGAGCTCAGACTACAACACGTGCTGAGCTGAGACTACCACGTGCTGAGCTGAGACTACCACGTGCTGAGCGGAGACTACCATGTGCTGAGCTCATACAAAAACACGTGCTGAGCTCAGACTACCACACGTGCTGAGCTCAGACAACCACACGTGCTGAGCTCAGACTACCACGTGTTGAGCTCATACTACCACACATGCTGAGCGGAGACTACCATGTGCTGAGCTCATGCAACACGTGCTGAGCTCAGACTACCACACGTGCTGAGCTCAGACTACCACGTGTTGAGCTCATACTACCACACGTGCTGAGCGGCTCCACTAGCCACACACGTGCTGAGCTCAGACTACCACGTGCTACTCAGACACACGTGCTGAGCTCAGACTACCACGTGTTGAGCTCATACTACCACACGTGCTGAGCTCAGGCTACAACATGTGTTGAACTCAAGCTATACCACGTGATGAACTCAGACTACCACACGTGCTGAGCTCAGACTACCACGTGCTGAGCTTAGACTACCACACGTGCTGAGCTAGAGTTTCATTTGTCATCCTGCGGCTAACATGAGAGAACATAGCACACAGTAAATAAAGTCATCAGTACTGAGGGAGGCATCGCATAAGCCCGCCTTCACTTCCCCAAATGTAAAGTAAGGTAACCATTTCTATAGCTGGGTGGACTATCAGGGACCCGGGATCGAACGAGTGGTTCTTTGGACAGGAAGCGAGCGTTGTATCCACTCGGCCATCGTACACCTAGGATAGATAATGTTAGGTTTGGTTAGTTTAGTTTAGGTTCGGTTAGGTTAGGTTAGTGTGGTTAAGTTGGTTAGGTTCGGTTAGGTTAGTGTGGTTAAACTTAAAGTGAAATAAGCTGGTGGAGCAAATTCTTCAGGTAATCCTAAGTAATTGTATAGTGACTTTTGTTCCATCCTGTATATTGCCTACAGTTTAAAATACCTGTAATCTACCTGTACCTGTAATCTTCTTGTACCTGTATCTGTGTTCTGAATGACAAAAAATAATCTGACCACAGTGATTCAGACTCTTAAACGGGTGTAACATTCAACAGACTCATCAATACGTAGTGAATTCTAGTGTGTGAGTGTGTTGATGTGTATTCAGCGGCTGACACGTCCTCAGGGGCAGCGCGCGTCGGAGTCAAGTGTAAGCTGATTATGTCGAGGCAGCTCTAGTGTACACCGACCCCTCCCGCCTCACTGTGACATGGAAATAAATCTCTTATATATCTTTTGTCAATAGGGTAGTTGTTGCCTTCCCTCTCTGTGTGTGTTTGTGTAGTGTGTGTGTGTGTGTGTGTGTGTGTGTGTGTGTGTATGTGTGTGTGTGATTATAGGCATCCCAGTTAATTATGCCCTATGAGTTTAAGCAAGACACTCAAATGCCAAATGAGAGGCAGGACAGAAGCGACTGACAACGTGGACAGCAGGACAGAAGCGAGTGACAGAACGTGGACAGGACAGAAGCGGCCGACCGTCCTCAGAGGGAAGGTCGTGCCAGCGGCCTCCCCAACACCCCAATTAATAAAGACGGGTCATGTTACAAGCTGTACAGGGCAGGGAATCCTCTTACTGCTGGGAGAGCAAACTGTGGCCAAGGGGAGGTGCTGGTAGCCAGGGGGAGATGTTGGTGGGGAGGTGCTGGTGTGGGAGGTGCAGGTGGGGGGGAGTGCTGGTGACCAGGGAGAGGTGCTGGTGGCGAGAGAAGTTCTGTGGTGAGGGGGGTGCTGGTGAGGGGAGGTGTTGGTGAGGGGAGGTGCTGGTAACCAGGGAGGTGTTGGTGGCAGGGAGGTTTGGTGGCCAGAGAGGTGCTGGTGGCCAGAAGTTCTGGTGGCCAGAGGTGCTGTTGTGGGGAGGTGCTGGTTGCCAGGGGTAGGTGCTGATGACCAGAGTGAGGTGTTGGAATGCCAGGGGAGGTGCTGGTGGCCAGAGGTGCTGGTTGCCAGGGGTAGGTGCTGATGGCAGGGGGAGGTGCTGGTTGCCTGGGGGAGGTGCTGGTGGGAGGTGCTGGTTGCTGAGGTGCTGATGGCCATGGGGAGATGCTGGTTGCCTGTGGGAGTGCGTGTTTACTCGTATTAATAAAGGCATGAGTGCCAGTGCCATCCTCCCAAGTGCACCGTGCCATAGTACCGGTACCGGCTTATACCTGTGTGGGTACAAAGTGCAGGTGTAATTACGAGTGCAGATACAGGTGTATAGGTACAGATACTGATGAAAGATCTGCGGCATTGTTAAGAGGCTTAACTGTTCGGTGTTACGGTGATAATCGTGACTGATGGACCAATTAGTGCGGAAAAGCTAAAATAATTACCACTGAGAAGGACGAATAGAGATGATAAGAAGAAGGAGGACTTACGAAAGAAGAAGAAGGGGGGCAAGAAGGAGGAAGAGGGGCTGTGAGGGAGGACTGATTACAAACATTTATTACACAAAACATATGGTACAGTTTTTTGCAGCTTAAAATATACATGAAAAAAAAAACTATGAATTCGTCTACACAATGCTACAACATTCATGCTTCTATCTTGAATGGTCCTCGAGATATGATTTTTCATAATCAGGGAAAGACTTTATGCTCACCCTTACATTACGAGGGATTGATCTTACTCCCACAACACTCCCTCGGGTCGTGGGACTTGCCTCACTCTACTCAAGTTTCCATGAGATGAAAAGAATAGAAAAAAAATCAAGGAAAAAATTGAATGAAAAGGAAAAGAAACGAGATTTTATGAAGATTATCGACCCCAGTTTATTTGACCTCATGTGGCGATGTGAAGACGTATATTAAAAACTGCTGTAACGTATATAATTAAAGCTTCTATAACTGCTGTAACGTATATAATTAAAGCTTCTATAACTGCTGTAACGTATATAATTAAAGTTTCTATAACTGCTGTAACATATATAATTAAAGCTTCTATAACTGCTGTAACATATATAATTAAGGCTTCTATAACTGCTGTAACGTATATAATTAAATCTATAATTGTGACGAAGCTAAGACTAGGTAAACAAGACTGTGTAAGGTGCATGCTGGCAGGTAATCAACGCCATCTCGAGACAACACCAAATTTAGACCCAACAGTGTGACAAGATCCTGTTCCACACACACACACACACACACACACACACACACACACACACACACACACACACCATCGTCAGATAGATCACGTGAGCCTCATCTTCACATCTTTGTTGTCTTATTGATCGTCGTAATTTTATTTTCTTTGAGTTAGTTTTATTCTCCATCGGATAATTATTCTTATTCGTTTTGCATTGATTTTGTTTCCGTCTGTTTTTCTTGTGTTAGGTTAGGTTAGGTGGGTATTGAGATAGGAGTTGAGGGTTGTGGGAGAGGAGTGAGGGTCGTGGGAGAGGGAGTAGGGGTCGTGGAGAGGAGGAGGTCGTGGGAGAGAGGGGTGGAAGGTGAGGTCTGGGAGAGTGAGGTCGTGGGAGAGGTGGTCGTGGGAGAGAATGAGGTCGTGGGAAGAGGAGGTGTGGGAGAGGGTGAGGTCGTGGGAGAGGAGTGAGGGTCGTGGGAGAGGTGAGGGTCGTGGGAGAGAGTGAGGTCGTGGGAAAGGTGAGGTCGTGGGGAAGATTGAGGGTCGTGGGAGAGGAGGGGTCGTGGGAGAGGTGAGGTCGTGGGAGGAGAGTGAGGTCGTGGGGAAGGTGAGGTCGTGGGAGAGGAGTGAGGGTCGTGGAGAGAGTGAGGTCGTGGGAGGAGTGAGGGTCGTGGGAGAGGAGTGAGGGTCGGAAGGTGAGGGGTGTGGGAAGGTGAGGTCGTGGGGAGAGGGTGAGGTCGTGGGGAGAGGAGTGAGGTCGTGAGGAGGGAGGTCTGGGAGAGAGTGAGGGTCGTGGGAAGGTGAGGTCGTGGGGGAGGAGTGAGGGTCGTGGGGGAGGTGAGGTCGTGGGAGAGTAGTCGGAGGGTCGTGGGAATACAAAGGATGAGAGGTGGGTGGAACGTGACATATCCAGAGACATCAGCTGACCGTCGTGAGAACCTCCACCCGTAGTAGTAGTAGTAGTAGTAGTAGTAGTAGTAGTAGTAGTAGTAGTAGTAGTAGTAGTAGTAGTAGTAATCATATTTAGGAAAAAGTCTTCAATCTGTCACATTTCACATCCATACATTAACTAACAACATGTATCTAATTGACAGTCACTCTACCTGGGTACAAAACATCAATGTCTTCGTTATAATGTAATGTGACACCCATCACACAAGCCTCTGACCATAGGGAAAATATTTCTCCGTTTGTCATTTTGATGTTGTGTCTGAATAAAGAAAATAACCGTAAGAATTAAAAAGTTGCGTATTGCGTTGGGTTGGGTTGGGTTGGGTTGGGTTGGTTGGGTTGGGTTGGGTTGGGTGGTTGGGTTGGGTTGGGTTGGGTTGGGTTGGGTTGGGTTGGCTTGGCTTGGCGGTTGGGGTTAAGTTAGGTTAGGTTTGTTTTGGTAAGCATTAGGTTAGGTTAATTTTCAGGTGAAATAAACTGGTGGGGACTAATTGGTGAAATAAACTACGGGGATGTTAATCTTCAGGTGATACGATATTACCTGTAAAATAAAATAGTTCCCCACATAGTGTTACCAACAGAATCGAGTTACTTTTATTCAGTCAATTACTGATGTTTCCCCTCGTTGGTGTAGTGAATAGGGACTGTAACTCGAACAACTCATTTAACCAAAACATACATACAAATAGATAGAGATAGATATACAGTGGATAAACCCTCGCCAATTGGGTTTCATGTCAGGCAACACAACAATACTATGCAGGGTTTAATCCCTTGCCCCGTTCCTATAATGGGGAAACAAATCCAGGCACATCCAACGATTGTTATTTTTTGCATGATGAGCGTTCTTGTTGCAATATCCATTGCACCATATCCACGTTCTTGTTGCAACATATTCACGTTCTTGTTGCAACATATTCGTTCTTGTTGCAAATATCCACGTTCTAGTTGCAACATATTCGTTCTATTCGTTCTTGTTGCAACACTCCATTCTTGTTGCAACATATCCAGGTTCTAGTTGCAACACATTTACGCTCTTGTTGCAACATAGCCACGTTCTAGTTGCAGCATATCCACGTTCTTGTTGCAACATATTCACGTTCTTGTTGCAACATATTCACGTTCTTGTTGCAACATATCCACGTTCTAGTTGCAACATATCCACGTTCTAGTTGCAACATATTCACGTTCTTGTTGCAACTTATTCACGTTCTTGTTGCAACATATCCACGTTATAGTTGCAACATATCCACGTTCTTGTTGCAACATATCCACGTTCTTGTTGCAACATATCCACGTTCTAGTTGCAACATATCCACGTTCTTGTTGCAACATATCCACGTTCTTGTTGCAACATATCCGTCTTTAACACTTTGAAACACCCTAAAAGCTAACGAAACCCGTTATGTGAATGATAAGACTGAGAGAGGAATATTGGCTAGTGAATGATAAGACTGAGAGAGGAATATTGGCCAGTGAATGATAAGACTGAGAGAGGAATATTGGCTAGACAAAGGTGAAGGATGGGCGCTGGTGGTGAGGGGATCAATAGATGGCGTTAGGTTCATGTGTTGGGATGGCGATCTCTCTCTCTCTCTCGTACTGGGATAACGACTCTCTCACTGGTTGTCGAAGATATAATAACAGAAGTGAAGTGAGAACATATGTCTTCATCCTTCGTAAAAAACAAACAAACAAACACGAGAGAGAGAGAGAGAGAGAGAGAGAGAGAGAGAGAGAGAGAGAGAGAGAGAGAGAGAGAGAGTAATAAATCAAATTTGTATATGTGAAAAAAACACACAAAAATTATACGTCATTTGTAATATAATAAACTGGTTATGTTAATTATGTTGTTAAAATTCTGACATGATGAATAGGACGTGGCGTATGAACAGGTCTTGTGTGTACCGTCTAGAAGGACCTGAAAACGCCTTAATGTAATACGGGTTTATAGTTAAGGATATCGTGTCGTGTACCAGTCATTGTCTATATACCCCTGTAACTACTGTACACTGTCACACACACACACACACACACCTGCCTTGGCCAACACCTTCCTGGCACTACACCTGCTGTGATGGGTGTGTTGTGGGGGGGGAGGATGAGGTGGTGTGTGAGGTGGTGTTGTGGGGGCGGAGGGGGAGTGGTCGTAGGTTAGGTCCTTTTAGTCGTATGTTTTGGTAGTTCTCGACCTCCCACATTACACTCCACAGCCTGACCCGACCACCCGACCCGACCCCCGAGCCTTTACAGTCACTGCCGGGGCCCGATACCCGTAATCGGCGGCTGAATACACTGACCGGCTGCGCTACCGACGGCTGGGTTCTGCTGGGCATACCAAGTGGAGGTGGGAAGAGGCCACCACGAGCCCTGGGACACTACATAAATTGTGTGGTGGTGGTGGTGGCAGAAGTGGTGGTGGTGGTGAGGAGGTAGTGGTGGTGGTGGTGGTGGTGGTGGTGGTGGAGGTAGTGGTGGGTGGTGGTGGTGGTGGTGGTGGTGGTGGTGGTGGTGGTGGTGATGGTGATGGTGGTGGTGGCAGAAGTGGCAGAAGTGGTGGGGAGTGGTGGTGGTGGTAGTGGTGGTGGCAGGTGGTGGAAGTGGTGGGAGTGGTGGTGGTGGTGGTGGTGATGGTGGGGTGATGGTGGAGGGGTGGTGGTGGTGATGGTGGAGGTAGTGGTGGTGGTGGTGGTGGTGGTGGTAGTGGTGATGGTGGTGGTGGTGATGGTAGTGGTGGTGGTGTGGTGGTGGTGGTGGTGTGGTGGTGGTGGTGGTGGTGGTGATGGTGGTGGTGGTGATGGTGGTGGGTGGTGTGGTGGTGGTGGGAGTGGTGTGGGGATGGTGGTGGTGATGGTGGAGGGATGGTGGAGGTGGTGGTGGTGGTGGTAGTGGTGATGGTGGTGGTGATGGTGGTAGTAGTGGTGGTGGTGATGGTGGAGGTAGTGGTGGTATAGAAGTGGTGAAGGGGGAGTGGTGGTGGCTAGTGAGGATGGTGGTGGTGATGGTGGTGTGGTGGTGATGGTGGTGGTAGTGGTGATGGTGGTGGTGATGGTGGGGTAGTGGTGATGGTAGTGGTGGTGGCAGAAGGTGGAAGTGGTGGGAGTGGTGGTAGGTAGTGGTGATGATGGTGGAGGTGTGGTGGTGGTAGTGGTGATGGGATGGTGGTGGTGATGGTGGAGGTAGGGTGGTGGTGATGGTGGAGGTAGGGTGGTGGTGGTGGTGGTAGTGGTGATGGTGGTGGTGGTTGTGGTGATGATGGTGGTGGTGGTGGTGGTGGTGGTGGTGGTGGTGGTGGTGGTGGTGGGAGGGGTGGTGGTGAGTGGTGGTGATGGTGGTGGTGGTGGAGTGGTGATGGTAGTGGTGGTGGTAATGGTGATGGTAGTGGTGGTGGTGGTGGTGGTGGTGGAGTGGTGGTGATGGTAGGTGGTGGGAGTAGTGGTGATGGTGGTGGTGGTGAGTAGTGGTGATGGTGGTGGTAGTGGTGGTGGTGGTGGTGGTGGTGGTGGTGGTGGTGGTGGTGGTAATGATGATGAGGTAAGTTTTGTTCAATATTTTTTGCTGGGAATTTATTAGAAAAAAAACCCACACACACACACACATTAACAGATGAATGAAACCCGTACACAAAGCCCATCAATAATTTCAGTGCTGTGGAAATATATAATAGGTGTGTTTAACAATATATGTACCCTCGTTAACCCTTCCTGTCTCTAGCTTATATTATTGACTATATCGGTCGTATAAAAGAATTTAAATATATATATACTATTAATATATGTACTGTATATGCGTTAATTGATCAAAGTTTTATAATATGTCGTTGGGTGATTTGTTTTTGTTTTTCCCAGCGTGAAATATCGACGGATTCTGTGATGAATTGGATTCACGCTCACGAACCATGTCAAAAAAACGAGGCTGCCTTTGTTATGTGTTCGTCTGTCATCAGTGTCTGGGAGAGCGGGTTCTATGTATACATAATGGACTGTTTAGGACAGTGTGTGGATACAGTATAGGCTACACTACACTGTATTCTATATATCGGATGTATCACAAAAGGCTCAGTACCTGGTGACTACAAAATGATATGGCCGATTTTAAACATTGATTATGAAGAAGAAAATATATATATATTTTTTTCTTGTTGTGTTTCTGTGTGTGTGTGTGTGTGTGTGTGTGTGTGTGTGTGTGTGTGTGTGTGTGTGTGTGTGTGAGGAGAATGACTTAATTCATACAAGACAGACAACGAGTTAGTATGCTGCATGGGATGAAACACTCGTATCCTGTGTTATAAAAGTCTGAACCGAAAACACTGACGACAAAGAAGTATTCTTGGCCGTGTCTCACTTGGGTAAACATCCCCCACAATGGAAGTAAAAACACAAAAAAAGCATCCACTAGTCAGGTCAGTAAAGGTAAACACCGAGTTGACTTAATACAGGTAGAATATGGTAATTGGAATGGGGGAGGAGGAGTTACCTGTAGGCTGTAGTATCATACCTGCACACCTGAGAGTTTTTAGGGTAATTAAGTCTTTTGTTTATAGGTACACTCTCCTATTATCCTACACACACAGAGATGCACACACACACACAAACAAACAAAAGCACAGACACAAACACACACACATACACAAACAAACACATACACACACACACACACACACATCTACCTATACTTAAGATTCTACACCGTGTTCACTCCCACCAGGACTCAACAAGGACTTACACCAAACACTTATAAAATGATGCGCTTGATTGAGTACCGACCATAGACTCCCAGAGAACATTAATATAGGGCTTGTGGCTCACCTGATGATTAGACACCCTAACGCTAACCTAACCTAACCAAATATTCCCTAACATACCCCTAACCTAACCTATTGCTGACCTAGCTTCACCTAACCTTACCTAACCCTCTAGGTAACGTTACGGTATTAGTCTTCAAATGTTCCCTACACACACACACACACACACACACACACACACACACTTAATTGTTGGCATCATTATATAACCCTAATTATTATACTCTGATAACAATTAAACTATCTCGTCAAAGTGATCCTCAAGAGCTGGTCTTCATCACTGGTTGGAAATATCTGTCTGGGCGGAGGGCAGCAAGTGGCCCTCTCCTCCACGTATGAGATATATATCATTACCTTTCTTCCTCACCCTCGCTCCCGCCCTTGGAGGTCCCACTTCCAGGGAGGTTAATTACCAGCCTCCGGGAGTATAATCTGCCCTAACTACCTCAGTTGTCCTAAATTGAGTGCGTAAAGTGAGCTGTTGAGTGGCCCCCACGCTGACCGCTGAGAGAGGCTGCAGAAGTCTTTACGATGACTCGAGTGAAACGTGTCTACAATCCTGATAACCTCCTTTGTTTCCGTTCATATCGCTAACAATACTGACCACAGTTTAATGGTAGAATCACCAATGAGGTTTTCCCGTACGAGGTGAAGGTCATTAGAACACCCCTCTACCCCTCCCCTATGGACACTAGAGAAGCATCAGACAAGATAATGGCGACGTTCCATATACAGTTGAGGAATCTGTCTCGCCATCTGCACCCAGCCAGCGACTCAGCCAGGGTACCAACGACTGCCTGGGTATGCAACACAATCTCCGAGGAGTTTTGTGTTCAGTCAGCGTATCACCATCAATTAGTAGCCACCGAGATATATATACAAACACCCATCAAAACCCTTCCCTGGCCACACAGAGTTATGAATCACAACACACACTGGCATACTCTGTCCTCAACTAGCCACGCTGACTTATGAATCACAACACACACCACAACCTATCCTCTTAACCAGCCACAATGACCTATGAATCACAACACAAGAACCTCTGCTCCCTCATAACTCTAATTAGATAGTGTAGCCAACTCTGCCACACGACGGTAGAGGGCACTGAAGGCTGAGGTACACATCAAAACCACCCCGTCACTCCTTACTTATTTAAACACCTCTACAATACCCTCAAGGTGCGCCTCGCTAATTTCACCCTGACTTAAAAGTGCCATTTAGTGGTATTTGCCCGGTGTCCTGCAGTGCGGGCGAGGATGATACTGTCACCCCCTGGTGGCCGCCGACCCAACCAACCCACACTTTGTCACGCACCCACCAGGGGGCCGATCGCTGGTAGAGCACGTAATTAGCGATGGCTTGTTAAGGGCAATTAGGAACACCCGGAGCGAGGTAACAGTTTACAATTTGTGCAAAGCCAATTTTCCTGTTTTATATGTATCTGAAGTACATATGTAAGTGTCCACACATGTTGTAATTGAGAAGATATAAGAGGAATGGTGGTTTTTATAATGACTGTACCTTAATTATATACAATATTTTCTGATGGTCAATTAATATATATATATATATATATATATATATATATATATATATATATATATATATATATATATATATATATATATGTGTGTGTGTGTGTGTGTGTGTGTGTGTGTGTGTGAATGGTAGTAGCATATAGACCTACAATAACAGTTGTAACAATCAGCTCAATAGGGATTACCAGAAGCTGCTCAAGGCTGCCCCAACATCCGTCAACCACAGATGAAGTCACAGCCATACACACACACACCTCTCAACCACACAGCACCACAACCACAGTAAGTGTTAGCGGTACAAACTTAGTCAAGTAGGTAAGTTGTGTGAGGCTGAGGTAGAGGTTACTGACCATCGGCTGTGTCCTCGAGGTCTTACTCTTAACTTAGTGCTAATAAACTTGAATTGTTCCATCACGAATAATGATACACTGTTTAGACTTTTATCTCACCTGAAGATTAGACACCTCAGCTTAATTTACCTGAATATTAACCACCCTAACGTTAACCTAACCTAACCTTAACTAATTTAATTTAACCAAACCTATCCTAACTGTAACTAACCTCACCTTACATAAATTAACTTAACCTAACCTAACCCCGCAAGGTAGCGTTGGTGTGGTTAATCTTCAGGTGAAATAAACTAGGGGGATCAATCTTCAGGTGATTCAGAGTTTTATATATTCATTGGGAAACAGAATGGCTAGATTTTAATGGTGATGTATTACAATCTGGGTATTGTTTTTGGTTCACCCTGTGACGTTGATGGTAGATTTCTCTCTATACATCATCATCACCACCATCACCACCATCACCACCACCACCATCATCACTACCACCATCATCACTACCACCATCATCACCATCATCATCATCATCACCACCACCACCACCACCACCACCACCACCACCACCCACCACCACCATCACCCACCACCATGTCATCATCACCACCACCCACCATCACCACCATCATCATCACCATCATCACCACCACCATCATCACCATCATCATCATCACCACCACCACCACCACCATCATCCTACCACCCATCACCACCACCACCACCACCATCACCACCATCACCACCACCATCATGGAATAATTTGTTTACAATATTTAAACAACATTGAATAATTTGCACTGTCTCAATACTGAAGAGGCTGATGTTACCAGTGAGTGAGGCGCTTTTACCACACACACACACACACACACACACACACGCACACACACACACACACACACACACACACACATACTGGTATGTTGAATGATCTCGAGACGGTAGTCTTGGCCTTATGTGGTGATGAACTTCATGTGTGAAGGAGGAGGAGGTGGAGGGAAGAGGAGGAGGGAGGGAGGGAGGAGGGAGGGAGGTGGAGGAGGGGGGAGGAGGAGGAGGAGGTGAGAGTGGAGGAAGGAGGAGGAGGTGGGGAAGAAGAAGGAGGGAGGCGGGGAAGAGTATGTGGGGAAGAGAAGAAGAAAGAGGAGGTGGGGAAGAAGAGGAGGAGAAGGTAGAAATGGAGGAAGAGGAGGAAAGGGAGGAGGTAGTAGGATGTCTGGCTCTCTCTCTCTCTCTCTCTCTCTCTCTCTCTCTCTCTCTCTCTCTCTAAAGTCGTCTTGATGTTTGACTTGGAGGTAACATGGGTCCAACGTTATTCTCACGTGTTTCATTACTGCCGGACAGAGTTACAGTACAAACAGACACAACACAACTCAGAAGAGGTCGGTGGCGTGGGAACTGTACCTTGATAGGCCAGACAAGACCACCGCAGGGAGAGTGAGAGGCCAGGGAGACCACCAGGTACACGCCCTGAGGCCTCCTCCCTCCTGCACAGGCATTCCTCCTCGGTAACTATACCAAGTCGTACACTTGACCTCACCACCCAGGGGGGGGCTGTCATCACCTGCCCTCACACACACACACTTTACTTGTCTTCCGCTTACTATTAATTACCCATTGACCCTGACATGACTAACAATGGAACTACTGCTTGTTATGGTAAGGTTCTGTGGTGGATTATTGAGTAATGTTTTGTTAGTAGTGACCACCCTGGCAGTAACTCAGTACAGGTGAACGGTTTACCTGAGTACGTCCCTCATCACCAGCTTACCTTACCTGTGGTTGTTGTGGTGAGGTGGTAATGGGTGACGAGGCTGACGAAGTGTCCCCCGCTGGGTGGCACACGTCCTCAGTGGGGGCCCATGTCTCCTGGCAGGACCCCCGGGGACCCTGCACCTACCCCCCCGCTGCCCACCACCACCTCACGTCCCCTCCATCACACCCCCACCACCTCCCCAACCAGCACCTGACGCTGCCTCACCACACTACACGTCTGCCTCACATTAATAACTGTCTTCTTAATTACATTAATGAGAATTTGCATCCACTTGCAGTTGTGTTTTTTATTCGCCAGACAAGAGTAGAGGAGGAGGTATGGTGAGACAGCTCGTCAAGTGGTCGAGGGTGGCCAGGCCGAGCATGTAGCACACGAGGTCCTGCCTGGCCCGTCTTGGCCGGCCCGGAACACATGTGATGTTATCCGCCCCGCTGGAGACAACCCTGCACGTCGCTACCCATCGCTCACACCCACCCGAGTTCGTCCGCCATCTTGGAATGCGACTGGGTGACTTGGAGGGCGAGCTACCAAGTGTACGGTAGGAATACGATCCTTTAGGCAGGTGTTAATCTTCCGTTTATCACACAGAGGAGCGGCGACCCTCCAGTGCCTCATACCCAAGACCACACTCACTATATACTGTGTTTACATCTCCTTGCACCAGCAGGAAGGAAGTGTAAACAGAGTGTGAAGGAGAAGAGTGAATAAGTCAACAAGACACCCAGAAGCTAACAGGTAGAGGCAGGAAGGACAGGGAGGAGACGGTAGGAATGAATTTATCGGGTCTCCGGCAGATGATCAGATCTGGGCAGGTGAAGCCAGGTGAGCGTGTCCGAACCTTTGTGGCAACCTGTGGGAGGTGGTGCTCCCCGCAAAGTAAACAGGCGAGCGGTGACACACGGCCGATGGCGGGGTATCTGGCCCGGCATCGCGCCTCACCCACAAGGGCCTAACCCACTGTTGTTCCCTCCACCTTCCCGTACACTCAGGTGGCCCTCCCTCCCTCCCTCCCTCCCTCCTCATACACCCTTACTTGTGATCATTTAACTGGAAAAAATAATGTATGTCTATTGTTATGCTTCCCACAGGTGAGTGTTAGTGAGTGACGAGGACGACGCTCCAGCCGCCCCGCGCTCCGTACCTGAGGACCGCTGCGCCCGCTGCCCACCTGATAAATTCTTCAAGATGGCTGCTTCAGACTTTGACTGAGACAAAGCGACAGTGTCCGCCGTATATCTCGCTCCTACATTAATGGATTTATGGAACGTCCGCGTAACCTTATCTCAACCAGAGCCTCGCCCGGGAAATGTTATATTTTACTTGGTTTCTTGAGCGGTATTATATGAGCCACACACGCCGGCACACACGCTGTCACAGCTGTAAATGTGTCATAAATATTATCTTATAGCGTATTTAGTGCACTGTGGGTACCTCCAGCCACCTAGCCCGGCCCTCTCGTACAGGTGTTAACTCTTGCGTCGTGTTGGTGTTACAGGTGTGTAGTGATACAGGTGTTAACTGTTGCGTCGTGTTGGTGTTACAGGTGCTGTGAGTGTTACAGATGTGTAGTGATACAGGTGTTAACTGTTGCGTCGTGTTGGTGTTACAGGTGTTGTGAGTGTTACAGGTGTGTGGTGATTCAGGTATTAACAAGGAATGACTACATTTTTAATCATAATAGGCGCACGAGGACCTTTCGATCACACTATATAACTGTTGACATCTGCTACCTAACCTAACCTAACCTAACCCTAACCTGACCCTAACCTGACCTAACCAAACTACTAAGGGTGTCACGTCAACATCTGGTGATAGAAGTGAATGACATGTAATCCGCGTTCTTATGACAGTGACAGATGACACAAGTAACATTATATGACAGTGTTATATGACAGTGACACATGTGACACAAGTAACATTATATGACAGTAACACATGTGACACAAGTAACATTATATGACAGTAACACATGTGACACAAATAACATTATATGACAGTGACACATGTGACACAAGTAACATTATATGACAGTAACACATGTGACATAAGTAACATTATATGACAGTGACACATGTGACACAAGTAACATTATATGACAGTAACACATGTGACACAAGTAACATTATATGACAGTAACATGTGACACAAATAACATTATATGACAGTGACACATGTAACACAAGATTCACTATACCTTCAATATTTCTGTAAAGTAAATGATCTCCACCGCTATAATGACATTGTAACACCTGTAATAACATTGTAACACCTGTAATGACATTGTAACATAAATAAAGAAAAATAATAATTGATGACAAGGAAGAAGTGACGTCATCAAAGTGGGTGACGTCATGGAGGTACACCAATTGCACACCAGGACACAACACAAAAGTGACGTCATCAAAGTGGGTGACGTCATGGAGGTACACCAATTACACACCAGGACACAACACAAACCTCTCTAAACCTTTATCTCATTGGTTAATATCTTTTCTCTCTCAAGGTCAAATAAAGATATTTCGTGTGCCGACTAAAATACAACTTAGAGAGAACGATAAAAATAAATGTCTCTTATCACTACTCACTAATTAAAAAAAAAAAACCTCACCCCGTATCATAAACTTTTCCTGTCTATAATGAACGTCGCCTAACCTAACCTAATATAATTTTTGTCTTTTTTTATATATTTTTTTTAGGTGAAAGCTGTTGTGGTTGATGCCTTTTAAGTCATTAACACAGGGAGGTGTGTGTATGTGTTTGTTTGTGTGTGTGTGTGTGTGTGTGTGTGTGTGTATGTATGTGTGTATGTCTGTCTGTAGCGCTGTTATGCTAATCTCTCTCTCTCTCTCTCTCTCTCTCTCTCTCTCTCTCTCTCTCTCTCTTCTTCTTCTTCTTCTTCTTCATCCCACCAGCAAACGAGATTATTTTCTGAGACGACATAATAACGGGGTGAGGATAAAGGGCGTGGGCAGAGCAGAGGGCGTGGGTAGTGCAGCAGGGCGTGGGCGAGCAGCAGGGCGTGGGTAGTGCAGCAGGGCGTGGTAGTGCAGCAGGGCGTGGGTGGTGCAGCAGAGGGCGTGGGTAGTGCAGCAGGGCGTGGGTAGTGCAGCAGGCGTGGGTAGTGCAGCAGGGCGTGGGTAGTGCAGCAGGGCGTGGGTAGTGCAGCAGGGTGATGGTAGTGCAGCGGGGCGTGGGTAGTGCAGAAGGGCGTGGGTGGCAGTGCAGCAGGGCGTGGGTAGTGCAGCAGGGCGTGGGTAGTGCAGCAGGGCGTGGGTAGTGCAGCAGGGCGTGGTAGTGTTGCGGCGGGCGGTGCAGCAGGGCGTGGGTAGTGCAGCAGGGCGTGGGTAGTGCAGCAGGGCGTGGGTAGTGCAGCGGGCGTGGGTAGTGCAGCAGGGCGTGGGTAGTGCAACAGGGCGTGGGTAGTGCAGCAGGGCATTGGGTAGTGCAGCAGGGGCGTGGGTAGTGCCAGAAGGGGCGTGGGTAGTGCAGCAGGGAATGGGTAGTGCAGCAGGGCGTGGGTAGTGCAGCAGGGC
This sequence comes from Homarus americanus, assembly GCF_018991925.1. Lineage (NCBI taxonomy): Eukaryota > Metazoa > Arthropoda > Malacostraca > Decapoda > Nephropidae > Homarus > Homarus americanus. The sequence goes on along the minus strand of NW_024750135.1, from coordinate 323,631 downwards.
GTGGGTAGTGCAGCAGGGCGTGGGTAGTGCAGCAGGGCGTGGGTAGTGCAGCAGGGGCGTGGGTAGTGCCACAGCAGAGACTGTGGGCCGGGTGCGGCAGGGCGTGGGTAGTGCGGCAGGGCGTGGGTAGTGCGGCAGGGCGTGGGTAGTACAGCAGGGCGTGGGTAGTACAGCAGGGCGTGGGTAGTGCAGCAGGGCGTGGGTAGTGCAGCAGGGCGTGGGTAGTCGACTGTAAAGGAATAAATAACTATATCCCAAACTGTCATGGTACAAGAGTATGGGCGATGCGCTTAAGAAACTGAGGATCTCGCTAACAGTGGTGGATAGTGGTGATGGTGGTAGTGGTGATGGTGGCGGTAGTGGAGATGATGATGGTGGATATGGTGGTGGCGGTAATAGAAGTGGTGATAGTGGTGGTAATAGTAATTGTGGTGGTGGTGACAGTGGTAATGGTGGTTGGTAGTGGAGATGATGATGGTGTTAATGGTGGTTGGTAGTGGAGATGATGATGGTGTTAATGGTGGTGGTAGTGGTGGAATTGGTGATAATGGTGGTAATAGTAATGACAGTGGTAAAGGTAGTGGTAGTGCTGGTGGGAGTAGTAGTTGTGGTATTGGTGGTGGTGGTAGAGGTGGTAGTGGTCGTAGTGGTGGTAGTGGTGGTGGTGATTGTATCGTGGGTCGCTCGGCTGGACAAGGGTAAGAAGACCTAGCCATCTCTCCCGGCGACTCACCGTATTCTTCAGTGACCACGAAGACGCAATTAAAACCTGTGATAGCGCTATTGCTGTGACAAATCTAGATTCAGGTTTCCAGTAGGTAAATCTAGACGTGTGTGTGTGTGTGTGTGTGTGTGTGTGTGTGTGTGTGTGTGTGTGTGTGGCTATTCTTGTACTTGTCGCATATATACAGAGAGAGAGAGAGAGAGAGAATCAATGAGTGTTGTAACATGATGATGAAGGCCACCAGTATATATGTGTGTGACTGTTGTAACTAAGATTAGGTTAGGTTAGGTTAGGTAGTACTGTCTTAGAAACGTTAATCATAAGGTGATCCAACTTGACGACTCTTAAACAGTGCAGCTCACACCTCGAGGCTATACCAGGCCAGACACCACTCAGTAATGGTGAACACTTGGAGAAGGATTCATACGTCGATCAGAACAAAACCAGAGTCGGGGAGGTGCTTGGGGGGTCGGGGAGGTGTTCGGGGAAGTCGGGGAGGTGATCAGGAGAGAAGAGGTGCTTGGAAGGGGCGGGGAGGTGCTCAGGGAGTCGGGGAGGTGCTCGGGGGGTCGGGGAGGTGTTCGGAGGAGTCAGGGAGGTGTCCGGGGAGGTGCCAAGATCCACCTGCATGGGCTGGGTCGTGGTATACCTTGATGACATGACAGGGGTTTAAAGCCGGGATCCCGCACTATGCATCATCATCATCATCATCATCATCATCATCATCATCATCATCAGATTATTGATTAATTCGCCCTAATTAGTGAGGTGTCAGGTGAGGGCCAAATTAATCATAGGAGGAGAAGTGACACGTGAATATTAGCGCGACTGGAAACTTTAAAAGGGCACATAAAGAAGTGTGTGTGTGTGTGTGTGTGTGTGTGTTTGTGATCATCCTCGTGGCGTATACAACTATCACCGTCACTACTACTACTACTACTACTACTACTACTTCTACTACTGATGGTCTCTAGAACAAAGCGTGGAGTAAGCAGTATACAGCATTATTCGTGCACGGCGTTACATTTTCTCTCCCCATTACGAGAGATGGGGAGAGGAGGTGACCGGGCAACAACCTGGCGACACCGGGGCCGCCCATGCATACCAGATCACAGAAAAACACAGTAGTTTGAGAGTGAAACCTGATCCCCACTGGCTCTCGCTGCCCAGTAAACTCTTGCAGTGATGTTATCGTAGCTGAGGGCTCGCTGTGGTGATGTGCTGTGGTGTGTTGGTGTATGTCGCTGTGGTGATGTGCTGTGTTGGTGTATGTTGATGTGATGTGCTGTTGTCGGTGTATGATGCTGTGCTGGTATATCTTGTGCTGTGCTATGATCGGGATATCTTATGGTGTGTTGTGCTGTGTCGCTATGGTAGGGTACATGTTGGCGAGCTGTGGCGTGTTAAGCTATTCTGAGCTGTGCTGCGTCGTGCTGTGTTGTCTTAGGTTGTCATGTGGTGTGCTATGCTGTGCTGTGTGTTGGTGAGGTTGTACTGTGCTGTGGTGGCGACTTAACGATACGAGTTTAAAGAAGGCTGTAATATGATGCTGTGTTGACTATGCTGTGGCAGTGCTGTGAACATCCCGTGAATCTCAACAGTTTTTAAGAGAATGTTCAAACGTAATTATTAATACAGACAGACAGGGAAGGAAGAGCTGATTGTAATGAGAGTCTCAGTCGCTGCGGGGACCTGGGAATACTGTGTAGGGGGGCGTGACCTCGACTGATCTACGGGTCAAGTTCACCAGGTCATTGTGTGTGTGTGTGTGTGTGTGTGTGTGTGTGTGTTCACCTTATCGCCAGTATCAGCGCCGCTACAACACTGTCCACTTTGTGTCCAGCTTCTGGTAAACAAACACTCAAGTACTCCTCGCCTCTGAATATAGCCTCACGCTGCCCCCCGAACCCTTGCTATACTTTTAACACACACACACACACACACACACACACACACACACACCTCAAAAGCTCAGATATGTTGTGATTTACAATAAAGAGGCAGCAGACACCAAAACAGAGGACAGCTTAATATATTGTGGTACAGATAGAGGTATGAAAGAAAGGGGAGAAAAGGGTACTAGATGTAAGCTGTGACCTCCTTGTTATTGGTCAGGTTATTGCAGGTGTTTTAGAGGTGTTTGTCTGCCCACACTGGCACTAGGTAACTGCTCTGTTGGCACTGGCACTAGGTAACTGCCCCGTCTCCCATATAGTGGAAAACCGTTGATCACACTAATGGATTATGATCTCGGAAGGTTGTCTATTGTCTGGTGAAAATCAGGGGTGGTGATGGACTCCTGGACGGTGTTGTCATTCTCTGGTGGGAGTCTTTGTTGTAGTTCTTGCTTGAATTGTTGTATCTTTTACCATATTGCCCTGGCCAAGGTCTGAGGGTGCTGGGTGTTGGGTCTTACTCCCAGGTGGGTCTATTATAGGGACATCTTTCACCTGTGATGAATATTAGAGCTTTGTTCTGGACCACCTGTAGCTTTAGTATTTGGTCCGTGCTCAATGTGTGTAGAGGTGCTACTGGATAAGTACTAAGTGTTGGCATGTTAGAACAGGGTGGGTAGGTGTGTGGGCGGGAGTGTAAGGGTTCGGGGTGCGGAAGCTGCTGTCTGGGTAATGTAAACAAAGCCATCATGTGTAACGTCCCGAGATAGACAAACAGTGTGGGGCGACCCTGACCAGCTCCCGGCCTCCAGCACCCTGACCCGGCCCTCTGGTACCCCCACCCTCGGTCCTCTGGCACCCTCACCCTCGGCCCTCTGGTACCCCCACCCTCGGTCCTCTGGCACCCTCACCCTCGGCCCTCTGGTACTCCCACCCTCGGCCCTCTGACACCGCCACCGTTGGCCCTCTGGCACCTCTGGCCCAGTCCTCCTGCAACCAAACATTTATGGCAGCCTTCGTCACTCACGCTTACCGGGGGTGCAGTGGCGCGTGGGACGGGCCCTACCACACCACAGTGAGTCTTTACCACACCACAGTGAGTCTTTACCTCACCACAGAGTCTCTACCACACCACAACTAGTGTACCGCACCACAGAGACTCTACCACACCACAGTGAGTCTTTACACAGCGTTGCAAGGAGGTGAGGCCGCCCACACAACACAGCGGGGCGTGGAGGTAAGGCCGCCCACACAACACAGCGGGGCGTGGAGGTAAGGTAGCCATACATCACAGCGGGGCGAGGGGAGGGTAGTTTATCTTGCACACAACACCCCTACTTGGTCCTCCTGCAGATGCTGCTTCAGAACTGCCTGGGGTGTCTAGTCTTCACATGATCACAATTGTCATAACATTTTCCATCGTAGAAGCAACTTAAGAAAAAAAAGATCTTCATGACAGTTGTATTTTATCTAAATATGTTTTTTTCTTCTCAGTTGTAGAGAAGGTGAGAGGTGTGATGAGCGTCTGTATCTCGCCTTGTTGCTGCAGGTGAGAGAGAGTCATGGTGGGAGCTGTTAATGTGGTGTGTCTGAGCTTCTGGGGCGGCGGAAGGACCATGAGGGGATATAGAAGACGGCAAGGGGCGGCAGGGGAGGGACAGGGAGCGGTAAGGGGGGGGGGGGGGGGCGATAGGGGAGCGGTAAGGGGGCGGAAGGCACAAAACAGTGGCGAGAAGAAGCAAACAGAAGGTTACACTGAGGGATCACCTGAAGATTAGCTCCACCAGCTTGTTTTTTACCTGACGATCCAACAATCTAATGCTATCTGGGGAGTTGGGATAGGTTGGGTTGGGGGTGTTTAATCATCGGGTGTAATAAGGTGGAGGACCTAATTTTCACATGATTCCTAGTGAACAGTGAGAGCTGGGTTGAGGATGACGGGGCGGGGCGAGGGGTGGGGCAAAGCGGGGCGAGGAGGGGTGGGGCAAGGCGGGGCGAGCCTGGACAGTGTTGCGTGATCACCACCGACAAGTGATGCAGCTCAGGCACACAACACGCTGCCTTATGTCTCCCACCTCCCATAGTTCTACAATTCGGGGATTTCTGCCAGACTGAACTATAATCAGCTTGATAATGATGATAGAAATGAAGCTCTGAAATATAACATACGAGGCCCAGGTAATACAGAGACTTTTGAGACGTTTAATTGGTGGTTGTGTCGTGTATCCCGGCCTCACTACACACGGGCAGGTCATTAATGCCCTCTGAGGTCATTATGTCGGTAAAATATCACCTGCGGCTGCACTCACCGGCTGTAAAAAAAAAAGAAGACAAACGCGGGTAGTGAGGCGTAGGCAGGACCAATACACTGTAACACACGCCTCCACACGCCTCCTACCATCATCTTTTCATGACGATGCACCCCGAGCCTTATACAAGCCCTCTAAAACCACGCTGCCTATCTCAACACGGCATAAAAACCCGTAACTGTCCAGCACGCATAAACCGAGGCAACGTACACTCGACACCAGCCAATACTTTTAAAATTGGTGGAGGTGGGAAGTCGAGCAGTGTGGCTGGCTGAGCGCGAGACGGGTACCGCTGTTGGTCAGGTACCTAATGGGGAGTTTATGCGAGGCTTCAGGTTCACGCCGAGGGAGATATTGATGTTCCCCTTATCGCAGACGTCTACTGGGGTCGCAGGACAGCTTTACATACGTAAGGATGGGAAGACTGACAGGCCGTGGGCGATATATGACTTCCAGTTTTTTCGTGGGGGTTGTGCGAGGCCATCCACTAGCTGGTTATGTCCCCCTGTAATGGTCGCGTCCCGCCACCCTCCACAACACGAGAAAAACAACACGCATTTTTCGACGACAAGCGACATCGTCAAGCGCTGCTAAAGTGATCACAGATAACCCCTTACGGACGGCGTCACGCAGGGTTCACTGGTGAAGGCGCTGCCACGGAGGTTGTGAGTGGTGGAGGCGCTGCCACGGAGGTTGTGAGTGGTGGAAGCGCTGCCACGGAGGTTGTGAGTGGTGGAGGCGCTGCCACGGAGGTTGTGAGTGGTGGAGGCGCTGCCACGGAGGTTGTGAGTGGTGGAGGCGCTGCCACGGAGGTTGTGAGTGGTGGAGGCGCTGCCACGGAGGTTGTGAGTGGTGGAGGCGCAGCCACGGAGGTTGTGAGTGGTGGAGGCGCTGCCACGGAGGTTGTGAGTGGTGGAGGCGCTGCCACGGAGGTTGTGAGTGGTGGAGGCGCTGCCACGGAGGTTGTGTGTGTGTGTGTCAATGTAGTAATAGAAATACAAAGTTGTGTGATAAGGAAGCGCTGGAGGAGGTAAGTGGGGCGAGTTGTACAACAGGTGTTAACAGTGATGACACTCAGGTGTGTAATAACCAGCTAAGTGAGGCTGTGTGTGTGTGAGGGACGGGGGAATGTAACACACTGTATTTTAAACCAGTGGTACACAAGGAGGCAGTGACCGGCACTGTACTCGACCATCTTCACTTCCCCAACAGTCAAGCAATGAAGGAACTGTGATGAGAGTCAATTCACTTTCTCTTTGTTTTCACTTCTGCCACTACCTGAGGTCACTATTATTAGCCACCGTTACACTATCCTAAGCTACCACCATCATCACCCTCTAAACACCACCACCATCATCACAACTACCCCTTTCCTTTAACATCATCACCACAACTACCACCACCAACACCACAACTACCCTCTAAACACCACCACCATCATCACAACTACCCCTTTAACATCATCACCACAACTACCACCACCATCATCAGAACTACCACCACCATCACCACAACTACCACAGCCATCACCATCATCAGAACTACCCTTTTAACATCACCACCACAACTACCAACACCACAACTACCCTCTAAACACCACCACCACAACTACCACCACCATCACCATCATCAGAACTACCACCACCAACCCTGGCCACTTGAGACGATACTCCCAGTCAACCCTCTTAGTGTGGACAGCAGCCAGCGTGTAGTGGCAACGATACCTGTGTTTATGTGCGCGCGCCAGGGCCTGGGTGCTCGGCCGCTTTGATAAGACTATTTAGAATTAATGAGCGGCTCACACGAACATCCTGAGTTAACAGAATCCTGAAGGTGTTCTCTACTCGTCAGGAGCCACTGTGAGATCCTCCTCCTTCACTCACTTCTCCAGGATCATGTGAAGATTAGCCATCCTAGCTTATTACAGCCTGATGGTTTAAACAGCCTAACCTAACCTAACGTAACCTAAACTAACCTAAACACTCTTCCCAAGTCGTGTTAGGGTGTTTGGTTAATCGTCAGGTATAACAAGCTGGGTAATTAATCTTCAGGTGATCCCAATTTTTGGACACAGCCATCAGTGTCTCCCCGGGCAGGTGAAGTCGTGGCTTATGGGGTTGTCGATAACCTTTATGATGTACAGGGTGCCTCAGAAAAAATGTACACAGATTTCCTAACAGATTTTTTGTGGTGTCGTGAATGCTTGTATTAGAACAGCAGCATTATCCTCACCCGTGGAAGGCCTCGCGCATCTCCACGAATATATGTTAAGGTGGTGTGTGTGTACATTTTTTGAGACACCCTGTATATCTGTAGGAGATCCAAAAGGCCCCATGCATCGTCCTTTAAACTCAGCTCACGTCCAGGACCTCTATCTCTGTTATGCCTCGAGTCCTTCATATATGGCAGGACACCAGAGGAAGCGTGAGCACCTGGTAGTGTTGGAGTCCTGTGAGGTATTACCAAGGCCCCGTTGTCGTCAGGTAGGTAAGGGGGAGCATCGCCTGTATTATTCTCTCGGTGCCTTTACTCTTTATTATTATAATCAACACATATTCAACATAAGAACATAACAATGGAGGAAACTGCAGCGGGCCTATTGACCCATACTAGGCAGTCCCGTTTACACCCAACCCCAATCGCTCATATATCCATCCAACCTATGTTTGAAGCTACCCAGCGTATTCGAGTTAATGATGATGTTTGGTAACTTGTTCCACTCATCCACTACTCTGTTTCCATATCAATGTTTACCTATCTCGCGCCTATATCTAAATTTGTCTGATTTAAAACAATTGCTACGTGTTCGCTCCTGGTTGGATAGTTTGGGTACCTTTGTTATATCACAATTGTTCAGTCCTGACTTCCATTTATACACCTCTATCATATCGCCCCTCACTCTACGTCTCTCGAGGGCGTGCAAATTAAGATGCTTTAACCTGTCTCTGTACTCAAGGTTCCTAATGCCCGGAATTAGTCTTGTCATTCTCCTCTGAATTCTTTCGAGGGATACTATATCCATTTTGTAGTACGGTGACCAGAACTGAACTGTATAATCCAAGTGAGGTCTCACAAGCGCTATATATAGTTTTACGATAACTTCGCTAGTCTTGTAACAACATTCCTTTGTATGAACCCAAGTACTTTGTTAGCCTTGTTTCGAGCAAATACACATTAAACCTGCATCACATGTAGATTAGCTCCTCCAGGTTAATTCACCTTACGATTAAACACCCTAACCTAACCTAACCTAGTGGAGATAGTCTACTCAACACTTGTGTACGGGGTACCCCTCTGAGTTTGGCGTAAGTCAAATGAAAAATCAAAAGTGGCCTCGCGGTGGTGAAGGGATTAAGCTTAATCACCCTAACGCTAATCTAACCGTAAGATTAACCACCCTGGCGCTAACCTAACCTAACGCTAAACTAACTATATAAGATTGACCAGATTCACTAACCTAACATCCTCCCACAAGGGGACTTTAATCACCAGGTGAAATAAGCTGAGAGAGGGTCGGTGGAGGGGGGGGGGTAGCTAATCTTCAGGTGAGGCAAGAGAAGACCAGGGTGTGAACACAATGACCCACTCAGCGAGAGACCAAGACGACCTTCACACACACACACAGACAGGCGAGATAATATGACAAATATCCTACATTATTTACCTCAACAGACACCTCGCGACAAAACGGGTCCCGTGTCTCCCCCTCTGGACCAGGACCTACCTGAAGCAGGGAGGGGAGGGGCTTACGTCTTTCTGTCGCCCGGGTCTGGTCGCTGAGAAACACGGTGCTCTGATCTGATAACCACTTGTTCCTGCTACTGAGGACCGCCCTACACGCCCACCAGGATACTGAGGACCACCCTACACGCCCACCAGGATACTGAGGACCGCCCCACGCCCACCACACGCTGAGGGACTGCCCCACACGCCCACACCACGCCAATACTGAGGACCGCCCTACACGCCCACCACGCTACTGAGGACCGCCCTACACGCCCACCACGCTACTGAGGACCGCCACACGCCCTACCACGCTAATACTGAGGACCGTCTTCACACGCCCACCACACGCTACCAGAGGACCACCCTACACGCCCACCACCACGCTACTGAGGACCACCCTACACGCCCAACACGCTACCGAGGACCACCCTACACGCCCACCTACGCTACTGAGGACCGCCCCACACGCCCACCACGCTACACGCCCACCACCATGCTAACATTGAGGACCGCCCTACACGCCCACCTGATACTGAGGACCACCCTACACGCCCACCACGCTACTGAGGACCGCCCTACACGCCCACCATTACGCTACTGCCCCCACACGCCCACCAGGATACTACACACCACACGCCCACCACCACGCTACTGAGGACCGCCCTACACGCCCACCATGCAACTGCCCCCTACCACTCACGCTACTGAGGACCGCTCCCCACACGCCCACCACGCTACTGAGGACCGCCCCACACGCCCACCACGCCATTGAGACCGCCCCACACGCCCACCATGACTGAGGACCGGCCCCACGCCCTACTGCTGAGGACCGCCCCACACGCCCACCACGCTACTGGAGGACCGCCCTACACGCCCGTACCACGCTACTGCTACTGAGGACCAATTCACACGCCCACCACGCTACTGAGGACCGCCCTACACGCCCACCACGGAGGACCGCCCTACACGCCTACAATTGGCGCTACCGCTGAGGATCGCCCCACACGCCCACCAGATACTGCCCCTACACGCCCACCATTGCCATCACTGAAGACCGCAGCCCCGCATGCCCACCACGCTACTGAGGACCACCCTCACACGCCCACTCAACATTACTGCCGTCTTCACACACCCACCAGGCTACCGCTGAGGACCGCCCCACACGCCCACCACGCTACTGGAGACCGCCCTACGCCCACCACGCTACTGAGGACCGCCCTACTGAGGACCGCCTACACGCCCACCACGCTACCCGCCCCACACGCCCACTCACACACGCCCTGAGGACCGCCCTACACACCCACCATATGCCAATACCACCCTACGCTACTGAGGACCGCCCCACACACCCACCACGCTACTGAGACTGCCCTACACTACCAGCTACTGGACCGCCCTACACGCTTGAGGACCACCTCACTGAGGACCACCCCACACGCCCACCACGCTACTGAGGACTGCCCCACACGCCCACGCTACTGGAGGACCGCCCACACGCCCACCACGCTACTGGAGGACTGCCCACACGCCCACCACACGCTACTGAGGACCGTTCCTACACGCCTACCACGCTACTGGAGAGGACCATCTACACGCCCACCACGCTACTATTGAGGACCAATTCTACACACCCACCACGCCTACTGAGGACCGCTCCACACACCCACCACGCCATTGAGACCGCCCCACACGCCCACCACGCTACTGAGGACCGCCGCCCCACACGCCCACCACGGCCACATTGACCACCTTACACGCCCACCACAAGCATTGAGGACCACCCTACACGCCCACCACCACGCTACTGAGGACCGTCTCACACGCCCACCACGCTACTGAGGACCGCCCTACACGCCCACCACCACGCTACTGAGGACCACCCCACACGCCCACCACGCTACTGAGGACCACCCTACACGCCCACCACGCCACGAGGACCGCCCTACACGCCCACCACGCCACGAGACCACACCCCACGCCCACCACGCTACTGAGACCGCCCCACACGCCCACCACGCGCCGGAGGACCGCCACACGCCCACCATGCCACGCTACTGAGACCACCCTACACGCCCACCACGCTACTGAGGACCACCCCACCACACGCTACACGCCCACCACGCTACTGAGGACCACCTACTGAGGGACCCTGCCCCACACGCCCACCACCACGCTACTGAGGACCACCCGCGACGCCCACCACACGCTACGCCCACCACGCTACTGAGGACCGCCCTACACGCCCCGCCCTACCACCAGGATACCGAGGACCGCCCCACACGCCCATACCCAGCTACTGAGGACCGCCTACACGCCCATACACGCTACTGAGGACCGCCGCCCTACACGCCCACTCATGCTACTGAGGACCACCCTACACGCCCAATTACGCTACTGAGGACCGCCCTACACGCCCACCACATATTACTACTGCTGGGAGGACCGCCCCGCACGCCACCATGCTACTTTGGAGGACCGCCTCACACGCCCACCGCAGGATACTGAGGACCAATTCACACGCCCACCACGCTACTGAGGACCGCCCCACACGCCCACCCACACGCTACTGCTGAGGATCGCCCCACACGCCCACCACCAGGATACTTCGCTGAGGACCACCCACACGCCCACCACGCTACACCGCCCTACACGCCCACCATGGAGGACCGCCCTACACGCCCACCACGCTACTGAGGTGACCGCCCTACACGCCCACCACCACGCTGAGTGACCGCCCTACACGCCCACCACGCTACTGACCGCCCCACACGCCCACCATGCTACTGAGGACCGCCCCACACGCCCACCACGCCACTACCGCCCCACACGCCCACCACGCCATTGAGGACCGCCCTACACACCACACCACACGCTACTGAGGACCACCCCACCACGCTACTGAGGACCACCCCACACGCCCAATTACGCCACGCTGAGGGACCGCCCTACACGACACGCTACTGAGGACCGCCCCACGCCCACCATGCTACTGAGGACCGCCCTACACGCCCACCAGGATACCGCTACCAATTCCCCACACGCCCATCACGCTACCACCACGCTACCGCCCCTACACGCCCACCACGCTACCGAGGACCAACTTCCCCACGCCCACACCACGCCACTGAGGACCGCCCTACACGCCCACCACGCCACTGAAGACCGCCCCACCGAGAACGCCCCACACGCCCACCAGATACTGAGGACCGCCCCACACGCCCACCAGCTACTGAGGACCACGCCACTGAAGACACCGCCCACCACGCCACGAGGACCGCCCCACACGCCCACCACTGACGCCATTGACCATTGAGTAACGCCCCGCGAAGGGCCGCCCCCTACACGCCCACCACGCTACTGAGGACCGCCCTACACGCCCACCACGCTACTGAGGACCACCCTACACGCCCAAGCACCACGCTACTGAGGACCACCCTACACACGCCCACCACACGCTACTGGAGGACCGTCTTACCCCCACCACGCTACTGAGGACCGCTCCCTACACGCCCACCATGCTACGCTGAGGACGCCCTACACGCCCACTCAGGATACCTGCCCTACACGCCCACCACGCCACTGAAGACCGTCTCACACGCCCACCACGCTACTGAGGACCACCACACGCCCACCACGCTACTGAGGACCGCCCCACACACCCACCAGGCCATGAGGACCGCCCCACACGGCCACTGAGGACCGCCCCACACGCCCACCACGCTACTGAGGACCGCCCTACACCCCACCACGCCACTGAGGACTGCCCCACACGCCCACCACACACAGGGACCGCCCCACACGCCCACCACGCTACACAAGGCTGAGGACCGCCCCACACACCCACCATACTGCACCCTCACACACCCAAATTATTTGGAGGACCGCCCCACCACCCACCACGCTACACCGCCCTACACGCCCACCGCATGCCATTGAGGACCGCCCTACACGCCCACCACGCTACTGAGGCCAATTCTACGCCACGAGGACCACCCCACCACGCTACTGAGGACCGCCCCACACGCCCACCACGCCACGCCCTACACGCCCACCACGCTACTACAGGACCGCCCACCACGCTACTACTGAGGACCGCCCTCTACACACCACGCTACTGAGGACCAACCACACGCCCACCACGCCCTATTATGAGACCACCCTAGGACCGCCCGCCCACCACCACACGCCACCACGCTACTGAGGACCACCCTACACACCCACCACGCTACTGAGGACCGCCCTACACGCCCACCACGCTACTGAGGACCACCCTACTGAGTACCGCTACCCACGCCCAATTGACCGCCACCCTTGCCCACCCGCCCGCTACTGAGGACCGCCGCCTACGCCGACCACCACTACTGAGGACCGCCCACGCCCACCACGCTACTGAGGACCACCATACACGCCCACCACGCTACTGAGGACCGCCCTACCGCCCTACACGCCCACCACACGCCGCCGGACTGCCCTACACGCCCACACGACCGCCCTACACGCCCACCGCCCTACTACTGCCCACCACGCTACTGACCACCCTACACGCCCACACGCCCACCACGCTACTGGACCGCCCTACACCCTACACCACCACGCTACTGAGGACCGCCCCGCCCACCACGCTACTGAGGACCACCCTACTGAGGACCCCCACGCCTACTGAGGACCGCTACTGAGCCCACCACGCTACTGAGGACCGCCCCACACGCCCACCACCACTACTGAGGACCACCACACGCCCACCACGCCATTGAGGACCGCCCCACACGCCCACCACACGCTGAGGACCGCCCTACACCGCCCTACCCACCATGCACCACGCTACTGAGGACCACCCTACACGCCCACCCACCACGCCTGAGGACCGCCCTACACACCCACCACGCTACTGGGAGGACCGCCCTACCGCTACTGAGGACCCCTACACGCCCCACCACTACTGAGGACCAACACGCCCACCACGCTACCTACACGCCCCGCCCTACACGCCCACCACGCTAGGACCGCCCTACACGCCCACCACGCTACTGAGGACTGCCCACCACGCTACTGAGGACCACCACGCCCACCACGCTACTACTGAGGACCGCCCACACCACGCTACTGAGGACCGCCCTACACGCCCACTCACGCTACTGAGGACCGCCCTACTGGAGAGGACTACACGCCCACCACGCTCTACTACACGCACCACGCTACTGAGGGACCACCCTACACGCCTACCACGCTATGGAGGACCACCCTGCTGAGCTCCACCACGATTCTCTTGGCTACCCACCCTACACGCCCACCACGCTACTGAGGACCGCCCCCACGCCACAGGACCAATTCCCACGCCCACCACGGCCACTGGAGAATCGCCCAAAGCTCCTACACGCCTACACCGCCCTACACGCCCACCACAGGATACTGAGGACCGCCCCACGCCCACCAGATACTGAGGGACCGCCCTACACGCCCACTATGCTACTGGACCGCCTCTACACGCCACCACGCTACTGAGGACCAACACCCTACACGCCCACCATTGAGAGGACTTCTCCTACACGCCCACCATGCTACTGAGGACCGCCCTACACGCCCACCAGGATACTGACCCTAAACACGCCCACTCACGCTACTGAGGATCGCCCCACGCCCACCAGGATACCAGGACCACCCCACACGCCCACCACGCTACTGAGGACGCCGCCCCTACACGCCCAACATGCTACTTAGAGGACCGCCCTACACGCCCACCGCTTATTGAGGACCGCCCTCCGCCCTACACGCCCACCACGCTACTGGAGGACCGCCCTACACGCCCACCACGCTACTGAGGACCGCCCTACACGCCCACTACGCTAGAGGACCACCCTACACGCCCACCACGCTACTGAGGACCACCCTACACGCCCACCACGCTACTGAGGACCGCCCCATACGCCCACCACGCTACTGAGGGACCGCCCCTACACGCCCACCATGCTACTGCTACACGCCCACCAGGATACTGAGGACCACCCTACACGCCCACTACGCTACTGAGGACTGCCCTACACGCCTACCACGCTACTGAGGACCGCCCTACACGCCTACCACGTTACCCGCCCCACCACGCTACTGAGGACCGCCCTACACGCCCACCAGACCGCCCTACACGCCCACCATACCTACTGAGCCGCCCACCACGCTACCCCCTACTGAGGACCGCCCTACACACACAGTGACCGCCCTACACGCCCACCACGCTACTGAGGACTGCCCTACACACGCTACTGAGGACCACCCTACACGCCCACCACACACCACGCTACTGAGACCACGCTACTGGAGGACCGCCCTACACTACCCATGCTACTGAGGACCGCCCCACACGCCCACCAGACAGACACGCCCACCACGAGGACCACCCTACAGCCCACCACGCTACTGAGGACCGCCCCTACACACCCACCAGGCTACTGAGACCGCCCTACACGCCCACCACGCTACTGGAGGACCCCAGTTCACACGCCCCACCCTTCACGCTACTGACACCCACCACGCTACTGAGGACCGCCCTACACGCCCACCACGCTACTGAGGACCGCCCTACACGCTACCACGCTACTGGAGGACCGCCCTACCACGCTACAGGACCGCCTACACGCAGCTACTGAGGACCACCTACACGCCCACCACGCTACTGAGGACCGCCCTACACACACGCTACTGAGACCGCCCCGACGACTGAGACCACCTACGACCACATACTGAGGACCGCCCACACGCCCACCACTACTGAGGGCACCTACACGCCCACCACTACTGAGACCACCCTACACGCCCACCACGATGAGGACCACGCCTACCACGCTACTGAGGACCGCCCTACGCCCACACGCTACTGAGACCACCACGTCAGCAACATTCCTCTTAGCTACCAGACGGCCATCACACTACAGGGAGGACTGAGGAGATAAAGGCACCACACGAACCTGGTGTAATCTGGACTACCTGAGCTGTCACAACACACACACACACACACACACACACACACACTCAGAGACAGATGAACACGCACACTCAGAGAGACGAATGAACTTGCACACACACTCAGAGACAGATAGACACACACACACTCAGAGACAGATAGACACACACACACTCAGAGAGACAGATATAGACACTCAGAGAGACAGATAGACACACACACACTCAGAGAGACAGATAGACACACACACTCAGAGACAGATGGAGAGACAGATACACACACACACTCAGAGAGATACTCAGAGAGACAGATAGACACACACACACTCAGAGAGACAGATAGACACTCAGAGAGACAGATAGACACACACACACTCAGAGAGACAGATAGACACTCAGAGAGACAGATAGACACACACACACACTCAGAGAGACAGATAGACACTCACAGACAGATAGACACACACAGACACACACTCAGAGAGACAGATAGACACTCAGAGAGACAGATAGACACACACACACTCAGAGAGACAGATAGACACACACACACACACTCAGAGAGACAGATAGACACACACACTCAGAGACAGATAGACACACACACACACACACCTCAGAGAGACAGATAGACACTCAGAGACAGATACACACACACACACTCAGAGAGACAGATAGACACTCAGAGAGACACACACTCAGAGACAGAGACACACACACACACTCAGAGAGATGACAGATAGACTCAGAGAGACAGATAGACACACTCAGAGAGACAGATAGACACAGATAGACACACACTCAGAGAGACAGATAGACACACACACACACTCAGAGAGACAGATAGACACTCAGAGAGACACACACACACTCAGAGAGACAGATAGACAGATAGACACACACACACACATCCAGAGAGATAGACACTCAGAGAGACAGATGACACACACACTCAGAGAGATAGACAGACAGATAGACGACACACTCAGAGACACACACACACTCAGAGACAGACACACACACACACTCAGAGAGACAGATAGACACACAGAGCAGATAGACACACACACACAGAGAGACAGATAGACACTCAGAGAGACAGATAGACACACACACACACTCAGAGAGACAGATAGACACTCACACACAGAGACAGATGACACACACACACACACTCAGAGAGACAGATAGACACTCAGAGAGACAGATAGACACACACACACACAGAGACAGATAGACACACACACACACACTCAGAGAGACAGATAGAGACACACACACACACACACACACACAGATAGACACACACACACACACACACACACACACACACACACACACACACACACACTCAGAGAGACAGACAGACACACACACACACACACACACACACACACACACACACACTCAGAGAGAGACAGATAGACACACACACACACACTCAGAGAGACAGATAGAGACACACACACACACACACACACACACTCAGAGAGACAGGCAGACACACACACACACACTCAGAGAACAGATAGACACACACACTCAGAGAGACAGATAGAGACACACACACACACACACACACACACACACACACACACACACACACACACACACACACACACACACACACACACACACTCTCAGAGACAGGCAGACACACACACGCACACTCAGAGAGACAGACAGATAGACACACACACTCAGAGAGACAGATAGACACACACACACTCAGAGAACAGGCAGACACACACACACACACATTCAGAGACACAGAGAATTCCCCACACACACACACACACACACACACACACACACACACACTCAGAGACAGGCAGACACACACCACACACACTCAGAGAGACAGATAGACACACACACACACTCAGAGAGACAGGCAGACACACACACACACACTCAGAGAGACAGATAGACACACACACTCAGAGAGACAGATAGACACACACACACACACACATACAGATAGTGTGTGGTTCACCGGCTCGTAAACCTTCCATGACTTATCTGGTGAAATAAAATTGCCAAGAAAAAATAAATGGAAAAAATGATGATCTACAGAAACCAAATATAAATAGATAAAAAAATATAGATAAATAGATAAAAAGATGAAGGACAGATAAATAGGTAATTAATAATAACAAATATATGAAAATATGGATAAATAAATAAAATAAATAAGTAAATAGATGATAATATGAATAGATGGAAATAATAAAAATAGAGAAAAAAAATAAATGTATGAAAATAAATCAGATACATATATGACTAAATATAAATAGGTTGATTAATGAATGAAAATAAATAAAATATATAATTTATTTACAAAAATACTGAACTAACTAATAGGAACCAATTTAGACAAATATGATCAATTTCGCCAAATAATGAAAGCTAACTCGCCAACTAATAATAATAATTAATGGAGGTAAATAATAATATAATTAATGTCGCTAATTAATATAAACTAATTAGCCAAATGATTAATTCAATTTTCTCATATAATAGAACATTTACTTTGGCAAATAATATGTACGAGAAAGAGAGAGAGAGAGATTTACTGGACCCTGAATCTCAATAATAATAATAATAATAATAATAATAATAATAATAATAATAGAAACAACAATAATAACAACAACAACATGGCAGAAATTAAAAAATATATTGATGATTATTAAAAAAAATCCACATATATACATTTTAATCCCCCACACATGACTTACACCCATATATAACTAACTCCTATAACTACCTGTACACATGATAATAATAACTATTACCTGTGTCCCTCTTAATTAACGACATAATTGAGGTAAATCCTTGGGTATTTTACAACTTGTCAAATACAGTGTCGTCATAAATAAAAACATTGTCTATGGTCAGGTTTTACACTGTATTGTACTGTATATTGAATCTGGGGATTGTTTTTTGATCACCCTGTACATTAATTTTTTTTGTGGGGGGGGGTTCACCTGAAGAATAGCGCCCCCCCCCCCCCGGAACTCAAGCTTATTTTCACCTGAGGATTAACAACGCTAATGGTGCTTTTGGCAAGGTTAGGTTAGGTTAGGTAAGGTTGGAGGAGGTTTGGTTTGGTTTGGTTAGTTTAGGTTAGCGTTTGATTTGGTAAAGTTATATTTGGTTAAGATAGGTTAGGTTAAGTTAAGTTACGTTAGGTAAAGATAGGTTAGATTAAGTTAGTTTGGGTTAGGTTTAGTTAGGTTAGGTTTGGTAAAGCAAACTTAAGTTAGTTTAGGTTGGGTTAGGTTAAGCTAAGTAAAGTCAAGTTAGGTTAGGTTAGCATTAAGTTAATTAAGCCTTAGGGTACGTGTTAATCTTCAGGTGATCCTTCATTAAAGAGACTCAGGAGCCACCCCCCCTTCACTACCCCTCGGCCGCTGCATCATAAAAGATTGGCATTATTTTTCCCCGACAAGTTGCAGAAAACAAGCTAATTGAGGGTCTTATAACGAGAAGCAGTGGTCGAAGAACTACAATACATTAGATACTGACTGTGTAAATCTGTCAGTAGTGAGGGGCTGTTGTACCACACTTATTAGTTAACATCTTCATTAGGGGCGGCCAGAGGGTGTGTGGTGGAGGGGGGTGGAGGTGTGGAGGGTGTAGGAGGAGGTTTGTTGGGGGATGTCGAGGCGTGTGGGGTTGGTGGAGGTTGTGGAGAGGGTGTAGAAGGGGTGTGAGGTGTGTTGGGGTGTGGAGGGGGTGTTGGAGGTGTGGAGGGGGTGTGAGGGTTTGTTGGGGATGTCGAGCGTGTGGTGGGGTTGGTGGAGGTTGTGGAGAGGGTGTAGAAGGGGTGTGGGAGGTGTGTTGGAGGGTGGAGGGGGTGTTGGAGGGTGGAGGGTGTTGGAGGGTGGAGGTGTTGGAGGGTGTGGAGGGGGTGTTGGAGGGTGGAGGGTGTTGGAGGGTATGGAATGGGTGTGGGGAGGTGCAAAAAGGTGCGCTGGGGTGTGGAGAGAGGTGTAGGATGGCGTGAGGGTGTAGAGGGATGTGCAAGATAGTGTAGGAGGGTGTAGGGAAGGAGTGGTTTTATAGGGGGATGTGATAGGGGTGTGGAGAGAGGTGTAGGATGGTGTAAAGGTGTGTAGGGATGTGCAAGAGAATGTAGGAGAGTGTAGGGAAGAGACAGTAGTGGTAAACAGACAGATCTTCAACCCCGAAAGAAAACAACCCAACACAATACCGTACACAGACCTTCCATGGTAGCTACACCTCCCCTCTCCCACTTAAGAGACGACACAAATCTGCCAGTGAAAAATGGTCAACTGGCTATCTTAACTAGCCCCAGTGACTGTCTTTAACTGGAATCTGTCATCTCGTCTCCAGTTAAGAGAACAAATTGCGACTATTAACTGGTTAATGTCCTCTTGTTCTCCAGTTAATGGAAAATATTGGTTTGTGTGTTTCTTGGGAATCCGGACCCAGGAGCCTAGTAACCTCGGAGGAGCTGTCTGACGGAGGAACTGGCTGACGGAGCAGTTGGCTTACGGAGGAGCTGGCTTACGGAGCTACATGACGGAGTAGCTACCTGACAGAGAAGCTACCTGGCGGAGGAGCTACCTGACGGAGGAAATGGCTGACGGTGGTATGGATGATGAAGACGTCAGCTAATTATATCATGTTATATAAATCCTGATGGCTACTATTACTCCAAGGTTATTTATTAATTACTTTTACAGCTAATTACTTTTACTATTAATTACTCGTGCAATTAATTATTAGTACGATTAATTACTATCACAAATTAGGTTCATATTACTCAAAGGTCGCATATTATAAATCTTACTATTTATCACGATTATATATGAGTTGATGATATAGTTATTTATTTTTTACTATAGTTCTGTATTGTTGAGATGGGTGTAAGTGGGTGAGGGTAGGTGGGTGTAGGTGGGTGAGGGTAGGTGGGTGTAAGTGGGTGAGGGTAGGTGGGTGTAAGTGGGTGAGGGTAGGTGGGTGTAGGTGGGTGAGGGTAGATGAGGTTAGGTAGAAAGTGATGCTTCATTAATCTCGACCAGTTTAAAATACCGCAAACATAATTCTTGTGTTTTTCCTGTGTGTGTGTTTTGTGGATGGATGGGGGCGGGAGGGGGGAGGGAGGGGGTGATGGATAGCGACAGCTGCACAGCCAAGGTTTCAGTCAATTTCCCATCCCCACCTCCACTCCCCCCCCCTCCCCCTACCCCACTGACGTTGACCAACTTGGAAGATTATATTGGCTCTCTCTCTCTCTCTCTCTCTCTCTCTCTCTATGGGTCAACCAGTAGAGTTAGGTTAAGTTAGGCTAGGCTAGAGTTAAGGTGTTTAATCAACTATCAGGTGAACTGTCTAATCTTCAGGTGACCCCAAAAAGCATCAAATCACAACTCCTCTCTCAGTTAACAACCAGCCATCACGACACTTTCTACCCAGCAGTACAGTATAGCATGTCAACACAACACTAACGTACAATAATAATAATAATAATAATAATAATAATAATAATAA
>NW_024750135.1:245000-297500 GCF_018991925.1 Homarus americanus | reverse complement strand
GTTGAGGAGGGGGGGGGGCTAGTAGTGGTAAGGCTGGTTGAAGGGGTGGAGGAGGCGGGAGGTGACAGGTTGTGTACGTCCCGTCATAACCAGAGTTGAACATCATATCCTGTATGTCTTCCCCCGCGACCATCAGTAAAACCCTGAAGTAAACGACACTAAACTTTTACCTTTTAGCACCACCTCAGTAACATTACAGGGGGGGGGGTATATATTGTTTACCCTGTCCGTCATCCAGTCTGTTTGTTTGTCCGTCCGTGTGACCACTCAGGTTATACTATTTGGTTCATGTCAGCCAAACTTAGTGGGGAAAAAAAATTTATGATTCGCAGTTATTTTTGGTGACGGGAGGGTAGCAGCGTTAAGTCACGTAGCCTAAGCCTCGCCTAGCCCTATGCTGTATCGAACATTCCTATATAAAAAAAATTCATTTAGCTTTTACTCTTTATTTCTAGAGAATCGCAAGAGTTTCACAGTTTGAACTTTATGTATATAGACATATATTTTTACAATTAAAATTATACACCAGTATGTATGTCGGTTTAATGAAAAGAATCAGTGAAGTAATACAGTATAACATCACGGGCCGATAAATAAAGTGACGACCTTCTCCAAAAACACACAGAGAAACACATATCATGCTTCAAGAGGTGAAAATTAATGAGAATAATCAGTAATAATTGAGAATAACGTTGCCACCTACCACCAGACAGAAGGGAAGTAGTTGATTCACACAGTTGCACATATTTGTTGTGAAAAAAAAATAATAAAATAAACTCAGGTTATTATGATGATCAGTAAAGTGGTATATTTTCGTGAAGGTGACTGCAGCATCATGGACAGGGTGTAACAAAAGTCGCATAATCACAGGTATATTTTATCAAATCTTCAAATTGTAGTCTGTGGAGTGTCAAGCAGTTATAGAGACGGTGTATCATACTTTGTGACAGCACGTAATGTTTCCATACTGATTTTGTTACATTCCACTTGAATATGGTTTTTCAGTGCCTCAGTTGTTCGCGGAAGGTCGGTGTACTGATTTTAAATGGTCCCATAAGGAAAAGTCTAAAGGAGTCAAGGTCTGGTGGTCTGGGGGACCATTCCACTGGTTCACGTCGACCGATCCATTTTCCTGGTATGTCTCGGAATCTAACCGCCCACGTGTTATCAAAGCGAAATGTGCAAGAGCATCCTGCTGAAACCAGAATCGTCGACGCGTTGCAAGAGGCATATCGTCTAAATAAGGCTGCAATTAAATCACCCAACTACACAACAAACACACCTCCCAAATAGACAACACACTAGAGATATGATACGAAAACGTGAGCCAGGCCATGGAACACCACATACCCAAGACCACTCACCGAACATTACCACACACACCCTCAATACTCAACACCAACCCAGAATTCTACAGACATAATTCAGGAACTTGATACAATTAATCATAGAACAAGGATGGACGCCAGAATACAGAAGACAATATAACACCATACACGAACAACTGAGAAACATGTCCATAAGAAACATATACTAATAACAGACACAGAAGCAAATTATCACAACCTGAAACAATTTTGGCGGAAAATTAAACACTTTACTTCATCATCATCATCACCACCACCAGGTTGCGAGACTTCATTCAACATTGCAACATATGTTTCCCCAGACACATTAGTATAAAAATTATGGCCCGGGCAAAATTCCATATCATGGATGCCACACCAGCCCATTACCTTCAGATCATTTTGAACGTGTGTCTCTTCTGACTGATGTGGGTTCTCATCTGCCCAGTATCGGCAGTTATGTCGGTTTCCCATTCCATTACCCAAACAAGATATCGGAGTAAATGGAAGATTGCATCACTTCCTGCTGTTACCCATTCACAAAACTGTTCACGTCTGTTTACATAAACATATGATTCCAAACGTTTGTGACACCGTGTATATACAGTACTATTATAACAAGCAAAACTAAAACATCAAGCCCGCTCTAACCTAACCTTACCCATACACCGAGGCATAACAATTGGCTTAAGGTAGGTATATCAACTTTGGTCAGTTCATTTTGACTGTTTTAGCAAAGTGCTTGTACGACTTTCACCAATTTAGAAACTCTGGTGAATTTTAAGATGGTTGAGGTGGAAACTATTTCTTGTGACAAAACTATAAAGAAAATACAACATTCAGTGAGTTAAAGGAACTGCGATACTGATCTTAATAATTATACGTAAATGTCAAGAACAAGAGCGATAATAAACTAGAACTCTGAGGGATTTTGTTTATGGAACATTTATCAAAGGCGGACCCAGGTAGGTCCTGGGGGTCCGGACCTCCCTTTTCACCCAGAAAATTCCAGTACTTTTTCTTTAATGCAGTATTGAACTCGGCCGTTTTTGTATAGAAAAAAAATTATTTACAATTGACTTCGGAATATCTGCTAATATCAAAATGGCCTCAAAATGCCCATGATATTGGTCAGGTTTAAAAAAAATCTTGGGGGGGGGAAGCTTACAGCGCCCCCTTCCCCAACAAGAAAAAAGCTGAGTGGGCTCGCTGCACTCGCCATGTTCCCCCCCCCCCTTAGATATTCCTGGATCCACCTGTTTATAAACTGTAATAACACGATTTAAGTTATTTGGGAAGAAGAAATAGGTCAAGCCTTCACGCCCTCGCTGAATTGCCAAAACTGTCAGTGAATTAAATCTTATGTAAGTAAGAAGGAACCCTTTCTTTCCTGCTCAATGTCAATTTCCTCAAGACACGGAGGCCACAACCTACTTGTTTCCAAAGAAAATTTATTATTTTTCACGGTTCACACACCTACTCAATAAAAATAAAAACATTAAGTAACATTAAACAATAACTTAAAATAACCAGTTCAGTTGCACCTTTGATCTTAATATTTACGATGAAAAATAAACTAACACTCACCATTTACGGCGGCAGATCTATACCCTGGCTGCCATCTCTTCCTATATTAATACTACGCTTCAAATGTACGTTTTCCAAAGTTTTTGTTCCTCACTTATCAAAAGTATTGTTATTTATCATCACTAAAACTCCCATCACCAAGAGCTGTTTATCACTGAATACACTGAGCTGTTTATCACTGAGTTTAGTCTCTGGCCGTCAAGGAGATCACTGCCTGTTTAACACAATAATAGTTCCAATACGTTGTTTGTCTTTTCACAACACCGTCCATTTGTCATTATCGTTAAAATGTTATACAGTACAGTACCATATTTTAACGAGTAAGCGCAGACAAGGTTATATTACACTACTGTATATTCCATCAACAATTAAAATTTACTAAGAGATGCTCCCAATGTGAAGACCAATGACTATAATAGGAAAGACGGGAAAGAGTCTTCCTTTACCGGTAA
Source organism: Homarus americanus (assembly GCF_018991925.1). Classification (NCBI taxonomy): domain Eukaryota; kingdom Metazoa; phylum Arthropoda; class Malacostraca; order Decapoda; family Nephropidae; genus Homarus; species Homarus americanus. The sequence continues at coordinate 294,115 of NW_024750135.1, read as the reverse complement.
CAAAAACGTGAGCCAATGAGCTCCGATTATCGCCATCTGTTGGCAACACGGCTAACTAAGAGCCCGGGGCGCGTAGGGGCAGCGTGTCCATGGTGACCAGAGGAGTGAGCTGTGTTTCACGTTTTCACGTTGTTATAATATCATTGATTATATAGAATTTACTGTGTGATATTGTATGTGTGTGCGTGTGTCAGTATATAAATATATATATATATATATATATATATATATATATATATATATATATATATATATATATATATATATATAGATATATATATATATATATGTGTGTGTGTGTGTGTGTGTGTGTGCACATTAATGACGTCAAAGCAAAGACGTCAAGGTAATATTCATTACCTCGACGTCTTTGCCTTGACGTTCTTTATGTGTACACATGAACACATACACACACGTACATTATCACACGTGAAAGCGTGAAACACAAACTCAGGGTGATCTGTTTTTGTACAGGTGCCTATAGCACACAGGTGATGGTGACGCCCGCGTCTAGCACACTACCGTCATCTGTTGATCCCGCTGCCAACTATATGCTATGTGACTTACGCCTTGCTCTCCCGTCTTTCTTTTAATAGTCTTTGGTCAAGACATGTGGCGTCATGAATTCACGTAGACCCACCAAATCCCTTTTGTGTTATTTTATTTTAATATTTAGCTTTCAAACTGTTAACATTAATAAAAAAATAAATTGTAATTTAGGAAGAACATATCATTTACTTATTGCTTGTAGTGGCAAAAATATAATTAGTTTTCTTTGCATTTCCAGAAGGAACCGATGAAGAGCTGTGACCGCCCCAATAATGTCTATTAATTATATCTTCATAACTTGCTTGCATTAAATAAGTAATATTTTACACCTAAATTATAAACATTTTTTTTCACATTAACTGTAAGAAAACGTAATATTAAGAATAAATAAGAATCAGAAAAAGTTATTTTGTGGATCTACTTGTGGTGGCGCACAGCTGTCACCGCCTTATAGTGAATCTGTGAGTGACTTTGGACAGCCGTGTTGTGACCATAAACCAGAACAATTACTGTGTGAAATTTGATATTGACATCTAAAACTAGACTCTGGGATCTCCTTGAGTGGCAGAGAATATATTCAGTGATAAACAACAGTGATTCAGTGATAAACAGTGATGGGAGTCGAGGCAGTGTGTGGGCCAACCTGTGACCTTAACACTGGGTAAGTGAGTAATTCATCTGTGTAAAATTTATGAAAAAGACGACCACGGAACTCTTTATTGATTTGTATATTGGGAGATAGAGCAAAAAAATACTTATAAGTAGCCAACTGTATTGAGTTTTTGTTGGGAATTCAAATTTTAAGTTTATTGTTACTCTGGTATTATCGTTTAGGTCATCCGGAGAATCTTAGGAATCTTGGTTAGGTTAGATATAGTTCCTGGGTTTTGTGGCTAGGTTGGTTAGGTTAGGTTATATTAGGAGTATTATTACAGTTTCAGCCACAACTCGGTTAGAGCAATTTTGTGTTTACCATTCGTTATATAGCACATGGGGCTAAGGGAGGTGTTGATATGCCCAAAATTATCAGAAAACTTAAAGTTAACATAATTATGGTATTGTATTCGCCTTGTTTAGTTGTTCATGAAACGAGACATGACCGGACTGAACTAGTTAACCCAGGGGAGCCCGTTTCTTTTATGGGTGACTGTACCTTGAGCACCGACCATACACTGCACAATTACTGGGTATTATCTCACACGTTTATAGTCCCACTCTATACTTCACAATTATATTCATTTATTAAGTAAGAAAATAAAGGCAACACTCCTACGTCTGTATGCTTTCAATGTGTTCTGAGCTCTGGGCCTCCACAGCCTAAATTTTCATCACCCTGGATCGTTGCTTGAATTAGCTGCCGTAAATTAAAATAATTTTACTCAGTACTTCACCATATTATATATACAACTGTAGGTTCTTCCAACTTCTTAAGGGCAGCCGTTATAACATTACCTTTCACCTTTCTGACAGCTATAAGTAAACCTTCGGTGATAGCCAGGGTGTGCCTTTCCATGGCATGAGATCACTGATTGTTTCTTTTTTGAGACTACTTCTCTGGGATATATTTGTCAAGTTTAGCGTACTGAAAAACCTCTCAACAGTTGCATTTGATAAGGGCAACGTGGCCGACCGACCAAGCGACTGACAGGCCAATCAGTGGCGAAGGATACGGTAAAGTATTATACATACTGTATAATGTCAAGAATTTATATGTGGTCGATTACATTAAAAATTTACGACAGTTGCCAACCTGTATAATTAACGCACCGATCACAATTCTTTCCCTTTTTATATAAAGTAATATAAATTTTACAATAAATAATAATTTGCTGGTGTTGATGACGAATATATGTCTGATTTCCCGAGATTTTATATTTATACCCTAAAAAAGGATAATTATTACCCTACAAGTGGAAGAACTGATTTGAGCTGAATCAGGGAGCGTGTGAAGTGGGTGCAGGCGAGTGGTCGAGTTTTCGTCCCCTTGTTGAGTACAGTGTTGTCTTACTCCTGGGAATAGATGATTATCGTAAGTAAAGTGTTAAGACAACTTACTCAAAAGGGTTAAGGTATCGTACTTAGTTTAATAAGGCGTCGTACTCAAAGACTTAAGGCATCGTACTCTAAGGGTTAAGATGTATATCGTATACCTAGTTTAATAAGACATCGTACTCAGTTTATTAAGGCATCGTACTCTAAAGGTTAAGATGTATATCGTATACCTAGTTTAATAAGGCATCGTTCTCAGTTTATTAAGGAATCGTACTCAAAGGGTTAAGATATATCGTATACCTAGTTTAATAAGGCATCGTACTCAGTTTATTAAGGCATCGTACTCAAAGGGTTAAGATGTATATCGTATACCTAGTTTAATAAGGCATCGTACTCAGTTTATTAAGGCATCGTACTCAAAGGGTTAAGATGTATATCGTATACCTAGTTTAATAAGGCATCGTACTCAGTTTATTAAGGCATCGTACTCAAAGGGTTAAGTCGTTGTATTCAAAACATTTCCACTGTAATTAAGTGATTAAATTTGGACTATTCGATGTAATCAGGAAGTTGGTATCGCACTTAAGGATATATTTACGGTGAGACACGTATATGATGGGACACTTTGCATAACACACATAACACATGTATTATAGGAAACATGAGTATTAAGCCACATATATACGGGAGCACATATACCAGGACCCACACATGATGAAATGACATCCATGACAATTCTCTCTTAAAATTATTCATTCTGATTTGCGGAAAAAAAAACATTAATTAATTTTTATAATGATGAAGTAATTAGTTTGAATTAATTAAAAAGTTACATTGGTCTTCATTTATAATATACATTTTGTGTTAATTGGCGCCGGAATTCACAGTACCGGCGTTTGAGTACATCGTCATGGTCAGACTAACTGTACAGGTGATCTGTTTGGGAATATTTCTCTGTAGGACTAAAGGTTTGGGTGTACCTTTGTTGTCTGGGTTCGCCTTAGTTCATCCAGATGTCAATGGGTACCTGACTTTACACTTGAGGGGAAAACGAACGTGATCTAGTGCAGTGCCGGTCATGCTGCTGCCATCTTGTGTATTGGAGGATTATTATTAAGGTTACCGCAGTGTACTGTATCCAAACTGTCCGTAATGAGTCGTCTGGCCAAATGTCTTTTATTGTAAATTTAATCCTGAAAATGATGAAAAAAAAAATGTTTGTTGGTGAATTCACACAAAGACTCTTTACCGGTCAATGCGTCCTCACATAAAAAGCGTAGGCGGGGGGTAGGTGGTTGATAGGCATGGGGGGGGGAGAGACTGGGAGGAGAGGGAGTACTGGATGAGAGACGGGGGCTGTCAGGGAAGCTCACCTCTACTGCCCTAGGTATAGCTCTGTATTGCCCCCACACAGAGGACAGCTGGCATCACCATTCAGCAAGCGTTCGTAATTGGGGTAAATACTAACTAATAGGCTTTATTTGTAAATGTATAAGTTTTTTGAGCATATGCATGTGTACAGTATATGTGTATTTATGTGTATGTATATTTACAGTATGTATATGGATATGTATGTGATGTATGTGTATGTGTGTAGAATTTTCCATTTATAAGTACCGTCCGATGTAAAGTAACTGTTTATAAGTACCGTCCGATGTAAAGTAACAAATTGTAAGTACCGTGTGATGTAAAGTAACAGTTTATAAGTACCGTGTGACGTAAAGTGACAGTTTATAAGTACCGTGTGATGTAAAGTAACAGTTTATAAGTACCGTGTGATGTAAAGTAACAGTTTATAAGTACCGTATGACGTAAAGTAACAGTTTATAAGTACCGTATGACGTAAAGTAACAGTTTATAAGTACCGTGTGACGTAAAGTAACAGTTTATAAGTACCGTGTGATGTAAAGTAACAGTTTATAAGTACCGTATGATGTAAAGTAACAGTTTATAAGTACCGTATGACGTAAAGTAACAGTTTATAAGTACCGTGTGACGTAAAGTAACAGTTTATAAGTACCGTGTGACGTAAAGTAACAGTTTATAAGTACCGTGTGATGTAAAGTAACAGTTTATAAGTACCGTGTGACGTAAAGTAACAGTTTATAAGTACCGTGTGACGTAAAGTAACAGTTTATAAGTACCGTGGGATGTAAAGTAACAGTTTATAAGTACCGTGTGATGTAAAGTAACAGTTTATAAGTACCGTGTGACGTAAAGTAACAGTTTATAAGTACCGTGTGATGGAAAGACTTGTTTTAATGTAAGTAAACCCTTAGTAGGTTAGACTAGCTTGTTTAGGTTAAGTTAGGTCAAGTCAGGTTAGCCTAGGTCAGGTTAGCTAGACTAGGTCAGGCTTAATTGATTTGGTTAGGTCAGGTCAAGCTAGGCTAGGTCAGGTTAGCTAGGTTAGGTTAAGTTAGGCCAAGCTAGGCTAGGTCAGGTTAGCTTGGTTAGGTTGGGTCAGGTCACATCAAGCTAGGCAAGGTCAAGTTTGCTCGATTATGTTAGCTCATTTTAGGGTAGCTCAGGTGAGGTAAAGTCAGGTAAATCTAGGCTAGATGAGGTTGGCTTGGTTAGGTTAGGTAAGGTCAGGTCAAGCTAGGCTAGATCGGATTAACTTGGTTAGGTAAATTTGATAAGGTCAGGTCACATCAAGCTAGGCTGGATCAGGTTACCTTGGTTTGGTCAGGTCAGGTCAGGTCAAGCTAGGCTAGATCAGGTTACCTTGGTTAGGTTAGGTCAGGTCAAGCTAGGCTAGGCCAGGTTAGATTAGGTTAGTTCAAGCTAGGCTAGGCCAGGTTAGCTTGGTTAGGTCAGGTCAGGTCAAACTGTAGGCTGGGTTAGGTTGGGTTCATTGCAATCTATATATGGGCAATTTTCGTGAAATTAATAATATAAACTGTACCGGTATACGTGTTTGTGTAATGTGTGTACAACAGTAAAGATAAACAAGACACGTGGTGGTAGGTTAGGTTAGGTTAGGTTAGGTTAGATTAGATTAGATTAGATTAGATTAGATTAGATTAGATTAGATTAGGTTAGGTTAGGTTAGGTTAGGTATGGTATGCACAGTCCAGGGAAAATGATTCAAATTTTTTTTCAACGATCATCATTCTCTTGAACTATGGGGCGGCGGGTCACCTGTACAACCAACCAGAGGTAGTAAGTACCCTATTGTGTGTGTGTGTGTGGAGAGAGAGAGAGCCTTAACTATTAACCCTACCTAACATACACTATTATCAGGTAGTTGCTAATTACTGCCCGCCGCTCATTATCTTAACACTTTGATATTCATTCAGTAAAAAGTGTCGGGGGGACAACACGCAGGCCTTCATTAGCGTAAGGTGTGAGCTGAGTGAAGGTGTGACGCCTCGGTGACGGTAGGTGGGTGTGGGCGTGGCATGGGCGTGCACGGGCATGAACTTTCCTCTTGTCATGTGTGTTGGGGGCGGCTACCTCTGGATCTGTCGCAGAATCCGGTTAGTAATAGCCGTCGGGATATTTCTCATAATGGTAATATTCACACCTGTAGTTATGTAGGGAAGTTATATTAATGTTGTAATTGTTGATAGTTGTAAGTATAGCGTTGTAGGTTATGATAAATGAGGTTATTAATTAAAGATGCGACTGTCCGGGGTTCACAACCTCTTAAAAAAACCAACAACAATTGGCTCTCACGCTGGACATGGCCGCCGTGTCTGGTCTTGTCTGGGCTAACTCTACCCTACGTGTCCTAAGCTTAGCCCCTGATAAACCTGCCCGTGTCCTCGGCTCCTAACTGATTTGTTTATGGGACACCCGACATGAATTTTATTTCTCACCTGGTTCCCTTCTCGCCTCTGTAAATCAAGAAGGAATCTTTCATGTGTAGTAAACCAGAGAGTCGACCCCGCCAAGCCCAGATAACTTGGCCAGCGTCACCCGGCCCACCGAGACAGGTTTATGGGTACGTGAGAGGGAGAGAGGGACGTGGAGGGAGAGGGGGGGAACGTGTGAGGGAGAGGGGGAACGTGAGGGAGGGAGGGGACGTGTGAGGGAGGGAGGGGACGTGTGAGGGAGAGAGGGACGTGGTGAGGGAGAGAGGGACGGGAGGGGAGAGAGGGACGTGGAGGGAGAGAGGGACGTGAAATTGAGGGAGGGGGATGTAGGAAGGGGAGGAGGGGGGGGCATGGTGGAAAGAGAGATTAGGGAACGTAGAGAGGAGGGACGGTGAGGGAGGGAAGGACGTGAGGGATGGACATGTGATTGAGGGAGGGAGGGAGGGAGGGGGGGTGCAAGAGTGATGTTATGATAGCTCTGAGCACCGGGCGTGGCTGCTTGAACAGGAAGACGAGAAGAGTAGCCCTAATGGAGGAGGAAGAGGAAGAGGGAAGGGTTATTATCGATAGGGAAGGAGGAAGAGAAGACCAGCCCTAGAGGAGGAGGAGGATGGGAAGAGGAGAAGAGTAACCATTAGTGGAGGAAGAGGAGACGGAGAAGAAGCTTAGCACCAGTGAGAAGAGGAGGAGGTAAAGCATCTTAGTATCAGAGGGGAGAGAGGGTGAGGGAACACTCGAGAATATGCTGTTAGCTGGTCTCTCTCTCTCTCTCTCTCTCTCTCTCTCTCTCTCTCTCTCTCTCTCTCTCTCTCTCTCGCCTGTTGCCTTTTGTTTCCCTGAGAACAGCGGTGGGCGACAACAGAAGCAGGAGGAACAACAACAGCAGGAAAAACAACAGGAAACAGCAACAGGAACAATAACAGGAATAACAACAGGCAGCATGAACAACAACAGGAATAACAACAGACAACATGAACAGCAGGAGACAATAACAGGAGCAACAGCAGACAACAACAGTAACAACAGCAAACAGAAACGGAGAGACAGCACCAGAAACAGTATCAACTGTGTGTGTGTGTGTGTGTGTGTGTGTGTGTGTGTGTGTGTGTGTGTGTGTGTGTGTGTGTGTAGGAGGGGGAATGATTAGGGATGGATAAGGGCTGTTGTAAGTGTCAGGGGCGAGGTTCATCACACCTGGAGGTCAAGAGATGGCCTCCACTTTATACCTGAAGGTCGAGAGATGGCCTCCACCTGATACCTGCAGGTTGAGAGATGGCCTCCACCTGATACCTGCAGGTCGAGAGATGACCTCCACCTGATACCTAGAGGTCGAAAGATGACCTCCACCTGATACCTAGAGGTCGCGAGATGGCCTCCACCTGATACCTAGAGGTCGAGAGATTCACAAAAGAAAAAAACATAATAGACATACAGTATTTCATATATTTCGATCCTTTTAAGGCGAAATATTCTTTGGTCACACGCAATTAGGAAAGACTGGTCGCTCCCAACCCAGTCCCACGATTGTTTGTACTGACACAACCAAAACCTCTCTCTAACACCTGGGCACGATATTGATGTGGGAATGGTCGGAATGGTCTTAGATTCTTTCGTTAATTTTGTTGTTATCTTCAGATGACATTGTGTGCTTATAGCGTCCGGGAAGAAGTTTTTGGCGAGTGTGTACAGTAGGTCAAACAACTATCTGTGCATTACTTTGTGGGAAAACATTATGAGACCATGGGCGATGAATTTTGGTATATGAGGTGCTGTCACTAGTCACACGTAAAGTTTCGGAGCATATCGACCCCGCCCCCCCCCCTCCACCTGCACAGATAGTTGCTTTAGCTACTGTACGTGGTATACAAAAAAAACAAAACACGAAGGACTCCGATTAGTGTACGTATATATGTAAATTAGTTACATATTAAAAGGAAATAAAATCTAGCGTGTTTCCTGTTGAATTATTCATCGTCGGGGGGGGGGATATTAAGGTCATGATTATAGGAGAAGCTTGTGTTTTGGGACGGAGGGGGGGGGAGGAAGATGGAGGGAGAGAGAGAGAGAGAGGGGGAGGGAAGGAGGGACATTTTGTAAGATGTTTTGGTGTAAGTATGTCAACGCGAGTGAGTGTTTGTCGTGTTGTAATTTGCATGGCGGTGTCGTTACTGTGGTGTGGTGTGGTGTGGCTGTCTGGCAAGGGTTAAAGGTGGTGGTATATAGCTTGATTTTATACACTGTAAGAGAGAGAGAGAGAGAGAGAGTTTAAGTCGACACAATTTCCTCATTGGTTCAAACAAGAACAAAGACTAAACAAGGACAATAAACAATAGAAGAAAAAAACAAGCACAAACAACAGCAAAAAACAAACAAGGACAAACAAATAACAATCAATGATGACTCAAGCAAGAACAGGACCCAAGAAAGCTTACACTTACCTTCGTTGATTTGTTCCACCTTAATCAAGTAAATTAAATCCTCTCTCTCTCTCTCTCTCTCTCTCTTTTTCACCTCCTCTCTCTCTTTTCCTCCTCTCTGTTTTCTTTCATTCTCTCTCTCTCTCTGTCACTATTTTTATCTCAATAAATTTCGATTCACCTCCTGCTCCTCGCTCACTCTCCTTATTCTGTTCTCAGTTTTGTTTATCGTGTTTCTATTTCTCGTCTTATTTCCTCCCATCATCATCATCACTTTCTTTATCAAAAACTCCGTCATTTTGATTTTGTTTTTTCTTTTTCTGTCTTTTTCCTCTACACACACACGCACACACACACACACACACACACACACACACACGCACACACACACACACACACACACACACACACACACACACTTCCCTTATAGCTTCCCTCTTCATCAAATATTTATGATCATTGTTCCTCTTTTCTTCCTTCACCACCCTCTTCCCTTCCTCTCTCCCTCTTCCCTTCCTCTCTCCCTCTTCCCTCTGTCTCTCACCTTCCTCCCTCTCCCCTCGTCTCTCATTTTCTCCCTTCCTCTTCCGTCGCCTTTTCATTCCTCCCTCCCTCTCCCTTCGCATCTCCCTTCCTCCCTCTTTCTCCTTGCACCTCTTCCTCCCTCCCTCCATCCCTCCCTTTGCCTCTTCTTCCCCTCCTTCCTTCCTACCAGGGGATCTTCTCTTGCCCCTCCTCTCGTCTTCCTACTCTTCCCCCCGTCTTCCTTATTCTCCTCCCGTTTTCTCTCCTCTTCCTTCTTCCTCCTCTCCCTCCTCTTCCCTCTCCTCCTCCTCCCTCCTCTCATCCAGCTCCTCCTCCCCGTTCCCCATCGTTTTCCTCTCCTCCATTCCAGTTCTGCCAATCTCTTCTTCCTATTATCCTCCACCTCCCCTCACACCAGTTTCTTCCTTTTTCCCAAGACTTCCTACCTTTTCGTATCCCTCCTCCTCCTCTTCCTGCTCTAGCCTACCCATCATACCCCCCACCACCTCCCTCCTACCATGACCCCACTCTCGCCTATCCAACCACCTCCTCTTCCTCCGTCCACCCAACCACCTCCCCTTCCTCCGTCCACCCAACCACCTCCCCTTCCTCCCTTCCCTTACCTCACCAGCCCTCCCCTCAGCGTCGAGTGCCCGCTGTATCCCGGGTGTCGGCGTAGTGAAGGCTTGTTAAGGAGGCCCTGTTAGTATCAGGGGGCCCCGGCTAACAAGAGCGACCTGCCTGCCACTAACAAGTCGTTGTTTACAGCGGTTACCATGGCGACATAATGGGCTATTTTTGAGATGGGAGCTTCGGGTCTCTCGCCTCCCTCCCTCCTTCCCCCCTTTCCCCATCCACACACACACACACACACACACACACACACACCTGAGGCCCTCGCTCGCTCGGCTGTAGCCTTCAACTCTCTCGCTATTGTTCGGCTTTCTTTTAATGCGATAGCACTGGACAATAGGTTGTTATGTGGGCATTGTACAGGTACATCACACACACACACACATACACACACACACACACACTCTGTCATATACACACATTCACACTGGCGTCGTCTCTACTAGTTATCCGGGAAAGCTGACTGACTGACTGACTGTAGCCACTGGATAAAGGAGGAGTTGGTTGACAGCCCCTCACTTCGACCCAGTGCTGACACACCCTCACTACACGCTGTTAGCCAGTTGAAGCGCCAGGTGAGGAGGTGAAGGAGGAGTGTGGAGGAGAGGTGAGGAGGAGTGTGGAGGAGGGGGGGTGAAGGAGGGGGGAGGGAGGATTCTTCTACTCCCCTACAAGAAAATGGGGGTATTCTTATTTTTTTTACCAGCACCAAGTCTTCTTCCCCCTCCTCTTCCGATTCTTCCTCCTCCTCTTCCACATCTTCCTCCTCCTCTTCCACATCTTCTTCCTCCCCTCTACTGAGTCTTCCTCCTCCTCCACATCTTCCCCCTCCTCTCCCGTTTTTTCTCCACCTCCTCCTCCTTGTAGCAGGTGGTCGTAGGTGTTTAATTAAGCCTCTGTAGATTAACACCTGTCACTGAACATCATTAGGAGGTACAGGTGTTTAGCTCAGGTACATTTGTGTTTATGTTGAGTTGTTTCAAGATAGATATGATTACAGTTAGTTATAATTACAGTTAGTTATAATTACAGTTACAGGAATCATTACAGTTACAAGTATGATTATAATTACAATGCGAGAGGGACATTACTAATCACCTGAAGATTAAACACCCTGATGTTACCTAGGGGCTAGGTTAGGTGAAATAAGCCGGGGTGCCTAATCTTCAGGTGTGGTGGTGGTGGGGGGGGGGTGAAACAGGTCATACAGACATCAGTAAGTTACCTGGGTGGGTATTGTGTCGCTCAGGTCACCAAGCGGATCATTATCTCCCGGCCATTGACACCTGACACACTGCACTCTCATGGTAATTACTCTGTTTACCTGTTGTATACCTTATTTAAATCAATGTGACTCTCATCATCATCATCATTATTATTATTAATATTGCGTTAGATGACGTTAGGTTAGGTTAGAGTTGGTTAGGTTTTAGTTAGGTTAGGTTGGAATAGGTTAAGGTATAGGTTAAGTTAGAGTAGGTTTGATTAAGTCAGGTGAATCTTCAGGTGAAGTAAGCTGTGGTGTGTGTGTGTGTGTGTGTGTGTGTGTGCCGCCAGAGTCAACATTGAGGGGGCCGGGCGTGAGGGAGGGAGGGATGGAGTGACTATGACGCCCCTCACACACACACACACACCATGGATTATTGCCCCCCCCCCTTTCCTTTACCCCTTTTGTTTACCGTCATTTGTTTTTCCAATTACCCATGGATTACTGTGAGAAGCAGCTGAGACCTAGCCAGGACGCGGTCAATAATGCAACAACGCGTCTCCTCCTCCTCCTAACATGACGCTACACACACACACACACACACACTTAGCGGGAGGTGTTGGGGCAGTCATAGTGTATGCTTGTATTCTGTGACCATTATTTTCATGCAATTTTCCGCATAAGAAAAAAAAACTGCAAATTAGTTACTGCCGGACATTTTTCCTGATTTATTGAGAGAGAGAGAGAGAGAGAGAGAGAGAGAGAGAGAGAGAGAGATGCTGCCTGGTGAACAAAAAGATACATAAAGACAGACAGACACACACACACACACACACACACACACACAAAGGACAGACGCACTTCACGAGAACGTATGTATGTGTGTGTGTGTGTGTGTCACTAGAACAAGCAAGACAGGGTGGGAGTGGGGTGGGGTTGACGTGGGGTTGGGTTGAGGTGTGGGGCATGCACTGATCACCATGCCAGAAATTCCAGCCCACACAACACTCATGGGTGCGCCAATTAAGCCTCGTTGTGCATATACAGATCTGCTGGTGGTGTGCGGCGGGTCAGTCCCAGAGCACGTTAAGGTTCACTCGTCGCCAGGTATAGGTATGAAGGTGTCGGAATGTAAACACCTGCCAGCGGGAATAAGATATATTTTTTTTTTTAGATTTCCTCGAGTCCTGCTTCTTTCTTGTCTTCCTCTCTTTCGTTTATCTTCTCTTATGTTCCTCTCTTTCGCTTATCTTCTCTTTTCCTTCGTATCTTCTCCTTTTGTCCTATGAGACTAGACTGCATTTTTTTTTTAGGGACACAATTGAAGATTTGCCGCCCTAACGCTAACCCAACCTAATCAAGCAGAACATAACCTACCCTAACCCAACCTAATCAAGCAGAACATAACCTACCCTAACCCAACCTAATCAAGCAGAACATAACCTACCCTAACCCAACCTAATCAACAGAACATAACCTACCCTAACCCAACCTAATCAAGCAGAACATAACCTACCCTAACCCAACCTAATCAAGCAGAAGATAACCTAACCCAACCTAATCACAGAAGATAACCTAACCCAAACCAATCAAGCAGAAGACAACCTAACCCAACCTAATCAAGAAGATAACCTAACCCAACCTAATCAAGCAGAACATAACCCAACCCAACCTAATCAAGCAGAACATAACCTACCCTAACCCAACCTAATCAAGCAGAAGATAACCTAACCCAACCTAATCAACAGAACATAACCTACCCTAACCCAACCTAATCAAGCAGAAGATAACCCAACCCAACCTAATCAAGCAGAAGATAACCCAACCCAACCTAATCAAGCAGAAGATAACCTAACCCAACCTAATCAAGCAGAAGATAACCTAACCCAACCTAATCAAGCAGAAGATAACCCAACCCAACCTAATCAAGAAGATAACCTAACCCAACCTAATCAAGCAGAACATAACCTACCCTAACCAACCTAATCAAGCAGAAGATAACCTAACCCAACCTAATCAAGCAGAAGATAACCTAACCCAACCTAATCAAGCAGAAGATAACCCAACCCAACCTAATCAAGCAGAACATAACCCACCCTAACCCAACCTAACAGCAGAAGATAACCTAACCCAACCTAACAAGCAGAACATAACCTAACCCAACCCAACCTAATCACAGAAGATAACCTAACCCAACCTAATCAAGCAGAACATAACCTACCCTAACCCAACCTAATCAAGCAGAAGATAACCCAACCAACCTAATCAAGCAGAACATAACCTAACCCAACCCAACCTAATCAAGCAGAAGATAACCTAACCTAATCAAGCAGAAGATAACCTAACCTAACCCAACCTAATCAAGCAGAAGATAACCTACCCTAACCCAACCTAATCAAGCAGAACATAACCTACCCTAACCCAACCTAATCAAGCAGAAGATAACCTAACCTAACCCAACCTAATCAAGCAGAAGATAACCTAACTCCAACCTAATCAAGCAGAAGATAACCCAACCTAACCCAACCTAATCAAGCAGAAGATAACCTAACCTAATCAAGCAGAAGATAACCTAACCTAACCTAACCTAATCAAGCAGAAGATAACCCTCCCTAACCCAACCTAATCAAGAAGATAACCTAACCTAATCAAGCAGAAGATAACCTAACCTAACCCAACCTAACAAGCAGAAGATAACCTAACCTAACTGCAGAAGATAACCTAACCTAATCAAGCAGAAGATAACCTAACCTAACCCAACCTAATCAAGCAGAAGATAACCTAACCTAATCAAGCAGAAGATAACCTAACCTAACCCCATTATTCTTGCAGTACTTAACTTCCATCCTTCTCATTATCTTTCATTGTTTTTTTTTGTTTTTATTATTTCATTCGTGTCCGCTGCATAGACTTGTCAACCAATCTTTCCTTGTGATGTTGTGGTTCCTCCTCCTCCCATAATACTCCACCAACCCCTCGACTACCTTGACACACCACTCTTCCCCCCCTTTCGACCTCTGACTCTCCCCCCTGCCCCCCAAAAAGTTTATAATTGAGGGTGTTTTTTTGGTAGGGGGGATAAATATGAGTAAATTTGATGGTATTAAGATCAATTATTATTAGTATAGCTTCAACCACAACCTTGAATTACCGAAGCCTGATGCTAAATTTATACGTTAATGTGATGAGTTATCCTCACACCTCCCCCCGATGATAATATAAACAAAATGACTTCAGGCGAACACATAGTGTAGTGTAGTGTAGTGTAGTGTGTAGTATATAGTATAGTGTAGTATATGTAGTGTAGTAGTATAGTGTGTAGTATAGTGTAGTATAGTATAGTAATATAGTGTGTAGTATAGTGTAGTGTAGTATAGTGTAGTGTAGTGTAGTATAGTGTAGTATAGTGTAGTATAGTATAGTGTAATATAGTGTAGTGTAGTATAGTAGTATAGTGTAATATAGTGTAGTATGTATGACTTACCTGCCCAAATAACAACACACAGACACGCTATACCCTACCTAGCCTTATAAACAAGATCTGTTCTGCCTTGCTGATTTCGTACCTTGAGTTAGTTAGGTCTCTCTCTCTCTCTCTCTCTCTGCTGCTCACTTAATGCTTCAATACTATTCAGGAATTTAGGTTGAAGTGCCAGTTCCATACTTTTCTGGGTCGTACCAAAAATGTGTGTGTGTGTATGTGCGTGCGTGCGTGTTCCATCCTGCCAATTACTTGTCTTATCCCAGCAGGCAGTCCTTATAGTCAAGATTCTTAGAGATTCTTGTATTTAAATGACTCCCTTAACTGCATACATGTTAACTGATCATGTCTACAGGTGGGTTAAAGGGCGCCCTCCCACAGATCCTTACGTTAAATACTTCCCCTTTAACTGGAGTGTGTGTGTGTGTGTGTGTGTGTGTGTGCAACCTGGGTGACTGTATATTTACCTGTAAGATGGTGGCCAACATGGCGTCAGATTTACACTTGAGACTCGAGACTACAGATGACTCAGGAAGCTTTGGCCAGCCAGACCCGACGGAGGGTTTAATGTTATAGTGTAGAAGTGTGGGTTCTCTCTCTCTCTCTCTCTCTCTCTCTTTCTTCTCTTCTTTCTTACCACAGATAATGCCTGGAGCCACACACCCAATACTCTCCCCTTTCTCCCTATCTTTTCCTCATTTCCTTCCTCCTAAACCCTTCCCTCTCCTCCCTCCCTCTCCTCCTGTCTTTCACCGTCTGTTTCCCTGTCATAGAGTGTTTTCTCACTACCATCACTACTACCTCCCCCACCCCCCCCACTTTTCCCCCTCACCCCCTCCTATTCTTCCTCGCTCTCACAAGCCGCCTGTGGAGAGAGGGTGAGAAACAAATAAACATACACACATATATATACACACACAATAAACACACACACACACACACACACACACTACTAGGGGCATTGTGGCCTCAGGACACAAAGGGAAGAGGAGGATGATAATGATAATGAGGAGGAGGAGGAGGAGGAGGAGGAGGAGGAGGAGGGGGTGGTGGTCTCACCCCACAGTCTAGAGAGCTGCGGGGTTGAGAGCCTCACACTTTGTTCTCATCACTGGGAAGCAATTTCATTAAAACCCCAGGTATTGTTTTGTGTGTGTGTGTGTGTGTGTGTTTATGTGCACACATGTAGTATTGGTGGGTATAAGTAGATAGATACTGTGAGTAGGTAAGTAGGTAGTTAGGTTAATAGTGAGGTGGTAGGTAGGTAGGTAGTAATGGCTGTAGTTTGGAGTGCCGCCTCCCTGCCCCTCCCTCTCATCACCCCTCCCCCCCTTCTCCCACCTTAAGTATATCGGGTTTCTTAAGGAAAATAAATGAATAGTATCCTTTTGTTGCTGTTGTTGTGTTGTTTAATGCAGGTGTAGTGGATGTTACCTGTGCAGTTGTTGTTATTGTTAGGTGGATAAGTAGGAGAATTCTTTACTGTGTAAGGCTTAGTCAGACGATTATCCATAAAACGACACACACACACACACACACACACACACACACACACACACTTAATGGACTTTACAAACAAGGTACTTACCCCACAAAACCTCTCTGCTCTGTTCTTGACAATATTACACACAAGGCTTCAACTTGGTGTCGTTTCGAGAAAATAAAAGTTTTACTCCATAATTATTTCACTATGTGTCAGTTTGTGAATGCACGAGAAGAACAAATGAGGGCAATTTTAGTCTTCTGGTAATTATCTTCTGTTTTATAATAACACCTGACGTCATTACCTGTGTTGACTCGTCGACCTGTGGCGGGTTCAAGGCATCAATTATTTATACTGCGAAGCCCCTCATGTGGCCCGGGATCATCACGACACTCCCAGGTGGGTTGAGAGTGTCACCTGAAGCGACCAGGTGAGTTGAGAGTGTCACCTGAAGCGACCAAGTGAGTTGAGAGTGTCACTTGAAGCGACCAGGTGAGTTGCAAGTGTCACCTGAAGCGACCAAGTGAGTTGAGAGTGTCACTTGAAGCGACCAGGTGATCTGAGAGTCACCTGAGGGGATGTGTGTGGATTTATCACAACAAAATCTCAGATGTGTTCAGTAGTCAATATTTATCGTCATCACTGTGTAGAGTTGCTGCTCCTCGACCTTCAGTGTGGCGCGGCGGGGGTCCTGGTCACCTGGTCTTACCTCTGCGGCAGGCGTCCTCCTTCTCCTGCCTCGCCGTCAGAGTTATGAAGTTCTCAGCCTCCGAGATAGGACAACTGGGTCTGTTTCTCCCGTGTTGGTAGCATTAGAATTCTCTTTCGTCTAACTTGGCTACGTAAAGTTACGACACAGATGGCGGTCGGTGTCAGTGAATTCATCGTGGGAGACACTAACACACGTGTTTACTTATTATCTGGGCCTATAAAGAGAAGCGTGATGATTTACGGGGCATGTTAAAGCCAGATACTTGGCTCTCCATCTTGACTGGGGTCCCCGCCACAACTCCCTGAGCAAACTTGAGACGACAACATAACATCGTCTCAGTACCCGGTCTTTATCTCGTCTTGGTTTGTTGTGTAAATAACTGACAGGCAGACATAACGGATGATGTTCCCCCGAGCTTTGTATACCAGCCATAGTTAATGTGTCAGTGGGCACGCGTACGACTTCTCCTCTGCATTCTGACGAGAGAAGAAGAATGGCTGTGAGACATTCCGAGAGAGATGCTGTCGCCGTAGCTTCACGGGAAAGTCATCTGGGAATGTTCAGAATGCATTGTGCTTCTCTGGCATCTGCGGCTCGGCTATTAGCCTTCCTGCCCGTGTGAGTATCACGCGGTATACCACACGTGTCGCTACCTGCCACAGTTGTGTAGCTCAGAGTATTATAACACAGGTGTGTCGCTACCTGCCAGAGGAAGGGTCGGTGGCTGAGTACAGGAAGGATCGGTGGCTGAGTACAGGAAGGATCGCTGGCTGAGTACAGGAAGGATCGGTGACTGAGTACAGGAAGGATCGCTGGCTGAGTACAGGAAAGATCGCTGACGGGGTAAACAGAACGAGGTTGTACACTTGTATTGACCACCGATATATTTCCCGGATGGTGATCCTTAATAAACCAAAGGCAAATTATTACCTTCCCTCACCAGGTAATGTTTAGGTTAGGTTAAGATATGTCCCCTTGATGGCCACTGATTGAGAGAGCCGGAACGAGACCTCTAGCGAAGTCTCTCAATTTTCTGCACCACCGCAAATTTGGTATTTACATTTTAGCCTATATGTACATTAATCACATAGACGTTAACGACTCTAACTAGGTGATTTAAGTCCGGGATATGTAACTGGTGTGTTTATAATACACACTATAAACAGAATGAACGAGGTGGTTAAGACATATACTGTACGTGCGTTATGGTGTAGTTTTACTGATATACCTGCCAGTGGTGTGTGTGTGTGTGTTCTTGAAGGAGTATTTAGAAGCCCAGTGATGTTCTCGCTTCCATACCACCTCCACCATACCACCCCGCCTCCCCACCATACCACCCCGCCTCCTCCACCATACCACCCCGCCTCCTCCACCATACCACCACGCCTCCTCCACCATACCTCCTCCACCATACCCAATCTCCCAGCTGCCATATATCACAGGTTTTAATTAAACGTCTGGCTTAGCACTTAACGTGATAATTAGTTGGATTAAAACCAATATGTACTAAGTGATTTAAATAACTCTGTGGTGCTGTTAATTATGTGCCAGCCATGACCACCACCCACCATCAACACTGAGAGTAATGTGGGCGGTGTAATAGCCCTCCCGCCTAGTGTGTGTGTGTGTCGTGGCGGCTCCCTCGCCACCCACCCACCCATTGTTACACGCCTAGCCACCAACCCTTGTACCATACCGCCCACCACCCACTTTCCTTTGTTGTTCACCCGCCCAGCCGTCTCTTGTCGCCCGCCCAGGCACTCACTTGTTGTCCATCACCTAGTTACTCCGTGTTTCCCACCCAGCCACCCGTCGCCATCTGTTCAGCCGCCCACCAGGCCACCCTCTGTTATATAGAGGCTATGTTACATTAATGTATGGTCGAGGAGGTGAGCGGCGGTGTTAGGTAGCGGGGCCCCATGGAGCTCCCAGCACGGGGCGCGGCCTGCCTCGGGGCGTCTCTCCTCCCCTCCGCCGCCTCCTTCACAGGATCTGGGGGGCAGCAGTGATCCTGTCTTCCCAGTTTAAGGATCCAGGATGGTCATAGTTTTTTATTACCACCTGAAGGATTTGGGGGTAAATAAGTGTGGGTAAAGGAGTGATCGGAAGGTTTCCTCTCGTCACCTGCTGAAATGGTAGTTGCTCTGAGGTTTATGTTGCTGTTCCAAGTCTTGATCAAGTTTAACTAACCCTAACCTAACCTAAGCTATTCTAACGCTAACCTACCCCCTCCCTACCCAAGGTTGCTTTAGTATGTTTATTTATCATGTGAAATAAGCCTGTTGTCTCCCAAGGTTGGTTAGGTTAGGTTAGGTTAGGCAGGACAAGACCCTTAGGTGGTCAAGCTCTTAGGTGAACCTCGCCAACACTGTGCCTCTCTCGCCTCCTCCATCACCTGTCTCTCCACCACAACTGTCTCCTGCAACACGACTGCCTCCTCCAACAATACCTCAAACTCCATCACTATCGCCTTTACTCCCCCACCACCGCCCATTTCTCCATCACCGCCTCGGTTCTACCACAAACAGCCCCTCCACCGTTATCATCACCACCACCACCACCACCAATTATCAACTATTTTCCCATTGCACCACCAACAATCTCTCCCTCCTCCACCACCATCACCCCCTTCCCCTGCACCACCATCCCCTGCACCACCATCACCCCCCATCACCCCTCCCTGCACCACCATCACCCCCTGCACCACCATCACCCTCCCCTGCACCACCATGCACCCCATCACCCCTCCCTGCACCACCATCACCCCTCCCCTGCACCACCACCACCCCTCCCCTGCACCACCATCACCCCCTCCCCTGCACCACCATCACCCTCCCCTGCACCACCCATCACCACCCACCCCCCCCCTGCACCACCATCACCCTCCCCTGCACCCACCATCCCTCCCCTGCACCACCATCACCCCCCACTGCACCACCATCACCCTCCCACTGCACCACCATCACCCTCCCACTGCACCACCATCACCCTCCCACCACCATCACCCCTCCCACTGCATCATCATCACCCCTCCCCTACCACCATCACCCTGCTCCACCATCACCCTCCCCTACCACCATCACACCATCACCCCCTACCACCATCACCCTGCTCCACCCATCCACCATCACCCCCTCCACCTCCATCACCTCCCCCTCCACCACCATCACCCTCCACCTCCATCACCTCCATCACCACCCACCTCCTCCCTGCTCCACCTCCAGCACCCTCCCTTCTCCACCACAAGTAATGGACCACGATGAGGTGATTAATGTTAATGATGGAGGTAAATGTCATCCATACGACGACAATTAGTGGGGAGGTGAGGTGATGGATGCAGTGGATGACTCTCTCTCTCTCTCCTCCCTTCTATCTCACCTCCCCCCTTCCCTTCTTTTTCTCCCTATCCTTCACATCCCATTCTACTATTCCCCACCTCCTCCTCGGGTCAATGAAGCAAGGGCGGGGAACAGGGTCGTCGGGCGGGGACGGGGCTAAAGGAAGGTTCAACAAGACAGCCGCGGAACCCTTCAATCACCACCACACGCACTGGACCAGCTCGCCACCGCCACCAATTACTCTGGAAATTATCCCGGGTTTAAGAAGATGTAATTGAAACATACGAGGCAAGTGTGACCATTATTACCCCGAGATGTATGAACGTGGTGCAGGGTGGAAAGGTCTCGTGGTACTGCCGTGTGTGTGTGTGTGTGTGTGTGTGTGTGTGTGTGTGTGTGTGTGTGTCTGTGTGTGTGTGTGTGTGTAACGTGTGAGTCTGCGTGTGTGTCTTGTAACGTGTGAGTCTGCTGTGTGTGTGTGTGTGTGTGAGTCTGTGTGTGTGTGTGTGTGTGTGTGTGTGTGTGTGTGTCTTGTAACGTGAGTCATTGTTTCATCATCACCTGAGAGAGCAGCACAACCCCCCACCCTCTCCCACCTTCCCCAACCTGCACCCCCACGACATACAGTACATCCCTTCCACCCCACCCCCAAGATCCATACCCACGATCCATATCTCCATCCACCACGACCCATACCCTCCCACCACCCATACCCTCCCACCACGACCCATACCTCCACCACGGCCCACTCCACCATGACCCATACCCTCCCACGACCCATTACACCTACGACCCACACCATCCCCCCAACAGCTTGTTTCCCTTGTAATGATTGCCCCCCCCCTTAAGATTAAGTTAACTATGCTTAATGATAACTTAACCTAACTTAATCTGACCTAATGTAATTTAACAAAAACAAGCTAACTAAATTTAACTCAGTGTAATATAGCTTAACCTCCTGTAACACTCACCTAACCTAACCTAACCCAATCTAACAATAACTTCTAACCTAACCCTAAGCCAGTCACTTTATATGACCAATTAAATAGATGCGTTTTATACTTCAGGTGTCCAGAGAATTTTGGAGGCATCTGTACACTTAGATTGGAATTATTGGAGGGCCGTCTGGAGGAGGGCAATGGCGTGTGCTGGAGACATACACGAACGGAAATGACTGTCACACACACACACACACACAGAAATACAGAGAGACAGAGGCTCAAGGTGCCACTGTAGGGTCGTGGGGTGCCACTGGATGGTCAAGGTGCCATCGGAGGGTCACTGGTGCCACTGGAGAGTCGGGGGTGCCACTGTCGATGTCACTGGAGGGTCGGGGTACCACCGGGGGTCTCGACAAGGTGTGTCTGGAGGGTCAAGGTGCCACTGGAGGATCAGGGTGCCATTGGAGAGTCTCGGGTGTAAGTGGAGGGTCAGGGTGCCATTGGAGGGTCATGGAGTGCCACTGGAGGGTCAAGGTGGCACTGGAGGGTCAGGAAGTGCCACTGGAGGGTCGGGAGTGCCACTGGATGGTCAGGGTGCCACTGGAGGGACGGGGGTGCCGGCTGCCCTACTGATACAAGCCTCTAATTAGCGGATGTCAGCAGGGGGAGAGTCTGACAACTTACACTAATGATTATATTAATTATGATTCTATTTTTTAATTCCTGACAGAAAAAGACGTAAATGTAATACTGTTTTTTTCTTTGTTTGTGAATTATAGTATTAAAGAAGGTATTATTATTATTATTATTATTATTTTATTTTCAATCTTACTTCTTCTTTTATGATGATTTGTATAAGAGATAAATATTATTGTATTGTTTATATTTATTAGTATTTGTTGACTCTTATATCTTGGCATATATGAAGTACCCATTATTGAACCTTAGAGCATAGTTCATTATTATGTAAAAAAAAGGAGAATTTGCGTTTTATTTAAGGTACATTAATGTAAATCTTCTCCAGCGTCCTCAAGAAGGTAAAAACCGGTTGTTATTCTTGTTAATCTCTCTTAAGGGGGAAAAAAATGTTCACTGATAAAGAGAGGTTGTGTAAAGTGTGTATCAACTCTGTTATTATACTGGTAATTATACGAGGATTAACTTGGTAGGCACTCAGAGATCGTGTAGGGCGAGGGGCCAGGGAGAGGAGTGGGGAGGGTTGTGTGATGGAGGGAGGGGTGTGAAGGAAGAGGAGGTTGTGGGATGGAGGGTAGGGGTGGGGAGGAAGATGGAAGGGGGCTTTGTGTCAGGGAGGGAGGGTGAGGGGAGGTTTGCAGAATGAGGAGAGGGTAATGGTTTAGGGTGGGGAGTAAGGACTGGAAGGGTGAGGGTGATTGTGCATGCTGGGGGAGGGGTGGTGGTGGTGCAGGCTTGGGAGGGTGATGACAGGAGGAGGGAGGGATGATAGATAGAAGGGTGGGAGAGAGGGAGGCATGAGGATAAGAGGGGAAGAGACAGAGAGATAGTAAAATTGGTGTAGCCATTACTTCCACTACTACAGTAAGCGACTCTCGTGGACGATGGATCATGCATAAACTCCTCCTCCTTCCTCCTCCTCCTCCTCCTCCTCCTCCTCCTCCTCCTCCTCCTCCTCCTCCTCCTCCTCCTCCTCCTCCTCCTCCTCCTCTTCCTCCTCCTCCATTCTTCCTCCTCCTCCTCCTCCTCTTCCTCCTATTCTTCTACCTCCTCCTCCTCCTCCTCCTCCTCCTCCTCCTCCACCAGTCTATATAAGAGATCAAGTCCTTCAGTAAACACGACTTGCTTATCACTTTACACTCGGCTAATCTTGTTGGCTCTACCTTCAGGTGCTGCTGTGTCGCGCCCCACCACCTGATGATTTCTTCTTCATTACGTGGTCGTTGTCGTCTCTGTTGTCGTCTTATTTTAAGTGTTTTTGTCTAAGTCGAGAGGAAGTCACTTGTTTTTGTCTAAGTCGAGAGGAAGTCACTTGTTTTTGTCTAAGTCGAGAGGAAGTCACGTGTTTGGTGTATAGTTTGAGACGAAGTCAATTTTTTTTTATGGGGGCGATGAATTTCTATCGAAGTAAATGCCCTTTCTCCCAAAAAAAATGCCTCCTCACCCTAAAATGCCCCCCCCCACCCTCCCAAATGCCCCACCCATAGAACAAGTATCGAATTAAAAATAAATAAATAAAAATGTCGTGGTTGTGTTAGCACAGTTAGTGTATTTATGCCAGTCTCTGTAGGATGTGTTGGCCATAGAACTATCCTGAAATAGGTTGGTTTATGCCTTGACATCCTGTGCTGCTCGTAAGGATTTGTGTGTGAGGAAGGAACCACTCTGTGCCTCCCTCCACCCAGCCCACTCTTCCACCCTCAACCACTCCTCCACCCTCAACCACTCCTCCACCCACAACCACTAGTCCTCCACCCTTCACCATGCCTCTAGCCCCCCACCCCCGCTCAACCCTCCACACCTCAGTTATCCCTCAGCACTCTTTTTCCATTCCACTTCCCGTCCACCCACGTTCCAGATCCTCCACCCTCAACCATACTTGTAGCCTCCACCCGCCGCCCACGCCTAGACCCTCAACCATCCTCCTATGACACACACACACAGTCATTATTCACACTTTGTCGACGTATTCAGTTGACGCTGAAAGCCCAAGAATAGCGGCGTCCGAAGCCCGCCACACCGCGCCACCACCTGGCAACAGCGGCTCCACATTGCACAGTTTTGGACAAAGCCTCCAGCAGCTAACGTTGGGGGTAGAAGTATTTTGGGTATTATTTTTTTTTGTCATTTTTTATTTCTATATTCATGATTTAATTTTTTTTTCAGTTTACTGTATTTTTTTTTTTTAATTTGACTTTTTCAGTTTAAGGATTTTTGTTCTAATTTATGTTTTTATTTTTAAAGGGTACAATATTTTTTTTTCTAAGCATATGTTTTATTTTTTTTGTAACTGTATTGTGATTTGGATTTGTTTGTTTGAGGTGATATTATTTTTAAGCTTTTTATTTTATTTTATTTTATTTGTTTTCCTCTTCCTGTTCGTCCGGTGTTGATGGTAGTTGTTGTCACCTGTTTGGGCCAGAGTGTTGGCTGATGGTCCTCCTAGCCAAGGTGTGACGTATAGCAGGTGTGTCACAGGTAAAACACACACACACACAAAGATAAACACGAAGGAGGGAAGGAAGGAAGGAAGGACGGACGGGGAAAAAAAAACTCAAGCCATATTTAATTTAGTTTATTTTACAAATCTTTGGTACATCGCCTTAACTTTACACAATTAATATATTATGAGTATTTACACACAAAAGAATATTAATAAAAGAAGAAGAGTCTGGAAGGTGGGGGGTGGGGTGGAGGAGGGGGTTTAATCTCTCTACATAGGCTTTGGTATATAATACATTTGACTAGGTAATGCTGCTTCGTCCTCACCTGCCACAGTCTGTCAGGTAAAATTCCTTTTTTTTTATATCCACAAAAAAAAACCCCTAAAATACCTCTGTTGTTTGTATGACAGATGAAGACGTTCGTGAATGCAGTTAAATATGGTTTTCAGATTCGCTTTTGTTTAGACGGAAAAATATATGTGAAAAATGGTGTTCAAATCCCCTATATTAAATGTGATAGAGGATTGAATCTTTCTCTCTTGTTTTTTTTTTTAATTTGTTTCGTGATGGTTTTTATTTATTTATTTATTCAGGATGATGTTTTTTTTGTTTGTTTGTTGGAGCATTAAGTGACCTAGTGTTTGATCACCCGAGAGATGTGGATATATATATATACTGTACAATGGATCAGCTGTTTGTCATCATCACAACAACACTTACCAGGTGACCACAGGTGAGACACACACACACACACACACACACACACACACACACACATGAGAGCACATAAAATATACAGTTTGTTTAGCCACTGGATGATTGATATAATGGGAGGTGAAGGGGACTGATGAGTGAGGGTCTAATAACGTCCTGTACACCTGGTCTATCAACCCCTCAGGTGTGTGTGAGTGAGTGATAACCGCAGAGGCAACAAACTCATTATTGGCTGTGATTGAAACAAGTAATGACATCAATTAGTATCTCATATAAATTACATAAAATAATCCATCCTCTCTCTCTCTCTTTCTCTCATAAATATACAGATGCACATAATTGGATGAAACGTGTCACTCATACAGTATAACTTCCCGTGTGTCTGTGTTACATATATACGTATATAACAAGGAAATACACGGACACATTCAGTATATTTTCTTCATCAGAGTGGGTATATTGGGGATCCGGTTCAATTGGGGTTCCTATAGTTGGCACGACGCAGTTTATGATCCTGCTACTGTCTGTGTGTGTGTATAGGAGACGGTGGTGATGTCTATTAATGGACCCCCCTATAAGTGTCAGGTTCTTGCCAATAAGGAAACGTGATTCTTATATGATTTTAATAAGAGATCACTTTACAGAGTCTAGAGTTGGCAGCTGGAGGGACATTTGATTTGAAGGTCCTACACACACACACACACACACACACACACACACACACACACACACACCATTAAACAGTAACCGTGCCACCACAACTGTAAAATAATAATACAACCTCATGAACTCTCTCTCCCTGAATGAAACTGAAGTTGGCTGGCTGGCTGAGGGCGGCACACGATGGTGATGCCATATGACCCTCGTCTGTACATGTAGCAAGAGGAGATGAGAGTCAGGTATACGCACTCGCACAATGGCTGGGGATGCTGTAGGGGGCGTCTCAGGGTGGCCCATATACCTTCATCACCTTTACCTAACCAACAGTAAAAAAAAAAAAACTCTTTATCGATATATCACAAAATACTTACTCTAGTTTCTCACGGTGGAGTGGAGTGTCGATTTTATTAATTTGTTTTTCGTTTTTCACATTAATCTCAACTGTAGTATAATGAATGTTGTAAGTTGAGAGGATGTGTTGGGGAAATGTGTAAAAGTATATAATATGTGGAATGTTGTTATTATTGTTATTTACTGTTTTCGTTGTTTACTTGTTGTAGTTTTTCGTAATCTTGGCCTTTTTTTCATCTCTCTCCTTCTCCTTCTTTCTCATTTCATTTCCTCCTTTATTGAGGCTTTTTTTACCTTGTTCCACACCATAAGGACTAAATCAAGTGTGTGTGTGTACGTCTTTTAAGTCAGATATCTGGTTTTTCCTTTTTCTTTGGTTAAAAAAAAGAAATTCACCCGCTAGTCTCAAACATATCGGACACCTTGAATATCCACGGAAGAGAAATGCACTGAACAAGATGAACTATTTTTAGCAAACTGAATATGTAGGCGTTGGATCTTGAGTCACATGAGTTAATTGTTTTTTTTTTCATTGGTCAAATAAATAGATGTACACGCAGCACTGAACAAGGTAGGTAGATGGTTTTAGTAAAGTGTATATGTAATTACAACGAAAAATACTCACACTTATACGTTTTTAATCACCATACGTTTATAATCATCATGAAAGAGAGTAATTATCCCTCATTGTTAAAGACGTTTATGACATTTCTGTAAAAAAAAAAAATAAGTTAGATGAAGTTACACGGAGTAATTGTCGCCAGTGTTCATAGCTGCCAAGTCGTATCACCTGTACCTGGGGGAAGGTAATTACGTTGCTTCCCTGTGTCTGTTTCTTTGTTTATGATGATTTAAGTTTGAATATACGGACACATGTAGTTACTTTGAGTGAAGACGTAGCCACTCTATATTTACATTTTTGTATACGAGTTTTGAGTATTTACATATATCTGCATTATGTATTTGTAATTATATTTTCAATTTGAATTTTGGTAAATATGTAACTATTTTTTGTTTGTAGAATTTGGGTGTGAATGTGTTTGTTGATATTGAATTAGAATTTACATTTAATTCTCATTCTATAATTTAACTTTCAACACAAACTTAATTATTTTTTTTTTTAGGAATTAGTAAAGAGGACATTGACTCTTGTGTTGTGGGGTGAGAGCGAGACACAACCAAACAAAAGGCTCTTGGTGTGGAACAAACACATGAGACAAAACATAAAACAAATAAACACGTTCTTGTCTGTGTGTTCCAATGATTGAGTGACTTCGTTTTAACTTTATGGATCTGGTATGTTGATTAGAGGTTTGACGAGACACTGTCCGGGCAGTACTTATAGGTAACACCTGGGCAGTACCTGGGTAACTCTGCTTAGTACCTGGGCCACACCTGGGCAGTACCTGGGTCACACCTGGCAGAAAAGTCTTCATCACTCCCCGGAGAATTTGGTGTGTTGAGCAACAAGGTGTAGACGCCGGTGAGAGCGACAGGATCGGCTCGTTGTGTGTCTTGGGTGCAGCGTTTGTCTCCTCTTGCGGTAATAAAGCTTATATAGTTATCATATGACAGTCAGCAATGATGATTACCTGACGGGGCCCGGCACCTCACCTCCTCCTCCTCTAGGTTACCTCACACTCCAGAGGGTCGGTCGTTTTCATGTCGAGGACCCTCCAGCGATCGTCCTTGAGGTCTCCTGTTTGTGTACCACTTTTGTGCTAGTTCAGCAAGGTAATTTTGTCATCAGAACTGTCTTGAGTGGGTGAGGGGGGGTGGGAGGGAGGGGGGGGGGGAAGAAACAAAGGTAGTAAGTGCCTAGAATGGTATATGTGAAATAAGTTTTCTTCCATTTAATAAAGTTGACCTGCAAGGTGAGAGTTGTCCCTCATGATGATCAAGACTATGATGGTGCAGCCCAGCACTACTTGGGGCTCACTTAATATTTACTGTACATTGTTCATGACCTTCGTGTTAAACACCTAAGACTTCTTCCCCCTCTCCCCGCCCCTCACTACCCTCCCTTAATGATGTGTCCTTCTTACTGGCACATGTCCGTGAACTGGAGTGACTGGCTGCCTTCATCCCCGGAGGACATGGCGTAGATGTCGGTGAGGCCGGGTCCCAGGGAGTCCACGGGTCGGAGGTCTCCCAGGAGTCCCGACTGGTCCTTCAGCTTATCCCCGACGTGCCTCTCGTGCTCCTGCTTCAGGATGTTCCTCCGCCACTTGGCCCGAGCGTTCTGGAACCACACCTGTGGATAAAAAACGTAGTGGTGGTGGTGGTGGTGTTGGTGGTCGTGCAAGGTGGATGGTGGTGGTTCACGAGCCTGGCTGAAGCTGGTTGGACCCCAAAAGGCCCCCCAACGTGTGTATTCAGTAGCTCATGTCATACTCAACGTCATTTCCTAAAAGAAGAAAAATAGGCTAGTGGAGGAACGCTGTCTACTGTGATCATTTTGCCAATTATAAAGCACATTGTCACGCTAGCTGGAGGTGAAGGTGAGGGCCCTCTCTCTCTACCACTGACCCTATAACTAACTCTGGGTGATGATGGATGATGGTGATAGATAGGTCTTGAGAAGTTAACACTCTCACTGAACGCTACCTTAACACACCCTGACAAGACACTCATGTGTTATGTGTGCTGTGTCCTCTTAAACCACGCACTCACCTGCAACACTCTCTTGGACAGTCCCGTCTTCTGCGCCAGCTGTTTGAGGTCCTTGGCGTCAGGATTCTGGTTGAGGTTGAAATAGGACTTCATGGTTCTCAGTTGATGGTGCTTGAAGGAGGTTCTCATACGCTTGGTGCGGTTCTGGCCGGGCCCTTGGTGGTCGTAGCGGTAACCGTCCATAGACATCTCCCCTCCAGGCACCAGTTCTGACCAGGAGACAAAACACGACAACATGACACACTGGCAGTAACATAGACAAGAGAATTATACAACATGACACACTGACAGTAACATAGACAAGAGAATTATACAACATGACACACTGACAGGAACATAGACAAGAGAATTATACAACATGACACACTGACAGTAACATAGACAAGAGAATTATACAACATGACACACACATAGACAAGAGAATTATACAACATGACAACATAGACAAGAGAATTATACAACATGTAACATAGACAAGAGAATTATACAACATGACACACTGACAGTAACATAGACAAGAGAATTATACAACATGACACACATACAACATGACAGGAACATAGACAAGAGAATTATACAACATGACACACTGACAGAACATAGACAAGAGAATTATACAACATGACACACTGACAGGAACATAGACAAGAGAATTATACAACATGACACATACAGTAACATGACAACACTGTATCAACAGTAACATAGACAAGAGAATTATACAACATGACACACTGGCAGGAACATAGACAAGAGAATTATACAACATGACACACTGACAGTAACATAGACAAGAGAATTATACAACATGACACACATGACACACCGGCAGTAACGGATAATTATATACATCGGGTAATACTATAATCGTGTACTGTATAACTATCACCTCCCCCCCCCGACTTACACACACACACACACACGTTATATAGCGTCATATAATCTAGCCTTGTTCTGTTCTCGTGTCTTGGTCGTTCGTGTGACGTGGTGGGGTAGTCTTTAAAATGTTACCATAATCATATTAAGTTAACCCCTTGACTACGATGACTTAACCCCTTTGACTACGATGACTTAACCCCTTGGCTACGATGACTTAACCCCTTGACTACGATGACTTAACCCCTTGACTACGATGACTTAACCCCTTGACTACGATGACTTAACCCCTTGAATATGATAACTTAACCCCTTGACTACGATGACTTAACCCCTTGACTACGATGACTTAACTCCTTGACTTCGTGACCTTGCTTGGTTTACGATGACTTAACCCTTGGCTACGGTAACCAACCCCTTGGTTACGATGAAACAACCCTTGGCTGGTAAGCAACCCCTTGGTTGCGATGGCTTAACCCGCTTGGCGATGACAACGCCGGCTGATGACAACCCCGCCGGCTACGATGACAACGCTTGGTTACGATGACAACGCCAGCCGACAACGCTTGGTTACGTTGACCTTCCCCTTGACTACAGTGACGCTTATGGACTTAACCCCTTGGCTACAATGACTTAACCCCTTGGTTACGATGACTTAACCCCTTGGCTACGATGACTTAACCTCTTATCTATTGGTATTTTGTTCATCTGTCTCGTGTATTGGTAATAATAATAATAATTAATGGTTTATTGAAAAAGTTCTGCAGCCCGAAGGCTGAAAATATACATTGGTCATAAATGACTTATTACATACATTGGTGGTTTAACAAAAGTCTGGTGGTGTGTGTGTGGGTATGGCGGTAGTGGTGTGGATGAGGCTGGATGGATGAGGGTAGCCGTGACTACGGCCTCGATTACAGGCATACAATAATAAAACACACACACACACACACACACACACACACACACATTGGCTCATGGTGGGACGGGGTTGGTCGGGGCAGTGGGCGGGGTGAGTTGGGGCGGGGGTAGAACGGGGCACAAAGACTTTTCTCAACACACACACACACACACACACGCAAGAATTCTGGAAGTATAATAGTGTGCAGGGCCGCAGGATAGCACCACACGGGTATACAATGTGAATATTCCTCGAACCATTATTACTGTGAGTTGCTTTTTATTTCTTTTTTCTTCTAAGAATTGTGCTCCGAGACCTTTTGTTTGTTTACTTTTACTACCACATTACTGAAAAAATTGTCGTGTAGTCAACTGTTTATGTATATTGTCACGCGTGTGTGTTTGTCGTGTTCCGAGAAGCAGTGCGTGTGGGCGCTTGTGAGTTGGAGTTAATTCTCTCTCTCTCTCTCTCTCTCTCTCTCTCTCTCTCTCTCTCTCTCTCTTGAGGACAATATAATGGATCACCTGAAGATTAGCCCCCCTCCAAGTTTACTTTTATTTGATGGTTAAATAAACACTTTATAACCATATACCTGGGAGGTGGGGATTAGGTTAGGTTAGGTTTGGACTAGGTTAGGTTAGTGTAATCTTCAGGTGAAATTAGCTGGGGTTCCTAACTCTTCAGGTGATACCAAATTCACTTCTCCTCAGCCACGTGTAATAAATTGTTATCTTGTTCTTGTTGTTCACTTGTGGTAGAACAAAGACCTGCGTGTGTTCATTTGCATGTTAATTAATTGTTCTTAGTTTTGCCATATGCATTGTTAGCTTAATACTAGTCCACTATTTTACGGACGACCCCACTTTACGGACGACCCCACTTAACGGACGACCCCACCCTACGGACAACCCTACCCTACGGACGACTCCACCCTACGTACAGCCCCACCCTACCCATGTACGCCTCCACCACCCCACGGACGCCCCCAACCCTCTTAAGGACGCCCCAATCACCTTCAAAGATACCCTACTACCCTACGGACGTCCCCAACCCCCCTTAAATGACAACCCCTACCCCCACAAGGACCTCCCTCCCCCCAAGGACATCCCCCCCAAGGACCTTCCCCCCCTCCTCCCCTATGTAGGAATAAGTCAACAGCAGCACCAATGTTGTATGTTTTCTTATCTAAATGAGGAGCTGCCCTTCACGCTGACTCCCTGACACTACATCCTTATCAGTGGTCGCGCGGGGTGTCTACTGCGGGGGCAAGAATATGATCAGAATTAGGGAAGAAAGAGGACTTGGAGAGAATAAATATGAGAGGGAGAGATAGGAAGGACACACACTCACTCACTCACTCCTCCTCACACTCACTCACTCACTCACTCACTCACTCCTCACTCCACCCCCTCCTCCTCCCTCCCTCCACCTCCCCTCCCTCCACTCACTCTCTCACTCACCACTCCTCCACCTCCTCTTCCACCACTCCTCACCACACTCACCCTCTCCTCCACTCTCCACCACCCTCCACTCCCCTCCACTCACTCTCCTCACTCCCTCCTCCCCACTCCTCCCTCCCCACCTCCACCCTCCCCTCCTCCACCCTCTCTCCTCCCCACCACCTCTCCTCCTCCCCCCCTCCCTCTCCCTCACCACCACACTCACCACTCACACTCCTCACTCACTCTCACTCTCCTCACTCACTCTCTCTCACTCACTCACTCTGTCTCTCTATAGGAATATTTCCCCTGTGGAGCGAGCGGCGGTGTATTCATCTCCACCATCATTAGACAGATCAAGAGCAGCAGCAGGGGGGCGGGGACTCTCAGCATCACACAGCCGTCACCTAGCACAGAGCCGCCACCCTCGGCTTTGTGCACCTGATATGTGAGCCGGCTTTGGTGGTGGTGCACTCGGCTCTTCCTCCTTCTCCTCCTCCTTCTAATCCCCTCCTCAAACTCTCCTCTGCCCCTCCTCCACCAGTAACACAAGTAACATACACCCACAGGTAACATACAGATAACACAAGTAACAAAAAACTACAGGTAACACAGGTAATATAGGTAACAGATAACACAGGTAACACAAGTAACAGGTATCATAGGTAACTCACAAGTAACAGATAACACTGGTAACACAAGTAACAGGTATCATAGGTAACTCACAAGTAACACACAGGTAACAGATAACACACAGGTAACACAAGTAACACAGGTAACAGATAACACCCAGGTAACACAAGTAACACACAGGTAACAGATAACACCCAGGTAACACAAGTAACACACAGGTACCTCAAGTAACAAGTATCATAGGTAACTCACAAGTAACACACAGGTAACAGGTCAGACTATCCCCCCCCCCTCATTAACGCCACAGGGAATAAGAGGTCACTTAGCAACACACTCTTCTCGTCTGGGTCTCGTGTTTACCTCCGGGAGTGTTTCACCTGTCATTATCTCACCTCTTTGTACCTCCCTTCTCCTCCTCCTCTTCCTTCTTCTTCTCCTCCTCCTCCTTTCTTATTTTTGCTCTAATCTTCATCGCTTTCTTTTTCTACTTTCTTCCTTGGATTTCCTTTTAAATGTTGTTGTTGTGCTTCTTCATCTGTGTGTGTGTGTGTGTGTGTTAATTATTACCCCTCTAACAGTCTAGATTGTATGCTAGTTAACAGCCACTAATGCTCGTTTTAATGTGACAGTTTAACTCGTTGACTGTCACACACTAACTGGAGATCTGAATAGTGTCTGTTTAAAGCGATCGGAGGGGGTGGGGGTGACTGGCTCTACATTATTATTATTTATTTATTATTTATTTATTCGTATTATAACAATCTTTATATTGTGTGCCAGTTAATAGCCTTTCATACTGTTTAATGTGACAGTTTAATTCGTTTGACTGTCACATTATAACTGGTGATGTGAGTATTGTCCACTTACTCACCTGGGAACTGTTAAGTGTTTACCTGTGTACTAATGAACACCTTGGTGACAGTGATGGTGGTGTGGGAGTGTTGTTTATGTTACCGTCATCGTCTCCACCTTCCCTTCCTTTCCTTTCCCTTCACCTTCCCTTCCCTCCCCTCCCCTCCCCTCCCTTCCCCTCCCCTTCCCCTTCCCTTCATCTTAAATTTTTCTTTTACCTCACACTTCCTTCCTTTCCCTTATCCTTCCGTCTATTCTCTTCCTTCACTCCCTTCTTCCTTCTATCTCCTTCATTCTCCTTCTCTCTTCCTTCACTCCCCTCTCGCCTCTCATTCCTGCATTTCATCACTCGCTTCCTCCCTCAATTCTCCCTCCCTTCCCTCCCTCACCCTTCCCTCCTCTCCTCCCTCCCTCCTCTCACCTCCTCCACCTCTCCATTTCTTAACATAAGCATATCTGGGAGACGTCTCCACCGGTGATCTAGACCCTTTGTTGACATCAGGAGAGGAATTGGGAGATGGGGGGGAGAGGAGGAGGCTGAGGTGAGGGGGGGATGAGGGAGAGAAGGAGGCTAAGGTGAGGAGAGAAAGAGGTGGAAGAGGCTGGAGGTATATACGGGAGAGAGAGAGAGAGAGAGAGAGAGAGAGAGAGAGAGAGAGAGAGAGAGAGAGAGAGAGAGAGGAGAGAGAGAGAGAGAAAAGCTGTGTAGCCATTCTTTCATCTCACCTTTTCACTATCTCACCTGCAGCACCTCCAACACCTCACCTCCACCACCTCACCCCCCTCCCACCCATGCCCCCCTCCAAATATATATTAAACGTCAATTAAAATTCTTAGTTGTAGAGAGGAATCTGTTCAAAGATGGCGGACAAAATACCACAGAGACTATACTGTATGTAGGGACGTTACGGGGAGGGGGTGGGGGGGGGGGCTGGGGGATATGTCGCTGGAACCTGTACTGTATTATATTGGAGTTATGGGTGAGGGTTAATAATTGAGTTCCCAGGGAGAGATGGAACAGTTAAGCCTCCGTGAGCCCCTTAGTCGGTGCTCAGAGGGAGCTTAGTGAGGCCAGGCAAGGGCTCTCTCTCTCTCTCTCTCTTGCCTTCACCCGCGGATCATGTCGGGTGTCAGCCGCGCCCCATCGTGTCCGGCTGACGAGTGACGGATCATGCGCGGAATGTGTCCCTCCCAGCAGTTGCGGGTTAGTCTGTTTCTCCCAGCTAGACCTCACTTCACCTGTAAACAAACTAACTTCTCGTAATTCCTCCTTCACTAGAGAAATAATGGACCATATAACTAAAGCGTGAATAACGTGAAGGATTTATGACAGTATCGAAATACGTCAGCAGCTAGGTGGAGGTTAGTCTAGCAGTGAATAACAGGACGCCTTGACCAATCAGCATGTAAGATTTCCGCGGCGTGACATCTACTTGACCAATCAGTGATCAGGGCACTCTTGTCATCAGATGTGTCCGCCAAATAAAAGAAATCAATATCGGAAGATGCCTGGTACACCTGACCACTTAGGTGCCGCCTCCCCGGTGACGTCACGGCCGCCCTGACCAATGGCAGTGTGGTGTTGTAATGTTTGTGTATTTCTCCACACGACAGCATCATGTCTCCCTCCCTCCCTCCCTTAACCCCCGTTCCTTGGTCCTGGTAGATGAAGGAAAGAGAGAGAGGAAAGTTAGAGGTGGAAGGGAGGGGGGAGGGACGGAGAAAGGAAGGAAGAGATATGTGATCAGATAAAGAAAATCGAAAAACATACAAGTGAATACCTCGTCTACCATCTACTGTCATCTACTACTTCACTATATCGTCTACCATCAATCATCTATCATCAATCATCAATCAACTACCATCAATCATCTATCAACTACCATCAATCATCTACCGTCACGTAAATAAAAGCAATTATCAGGTGTAACCAAACCCGTCTATGTAAAGAATTAATGAATGTTTTGTTTTGTTATACGATGACGTAGTTGGATCACCTGAAGTTTAAGCACCTCAGTGTTAATCCAAACCTAATGTTAACCCAAACCTATCCTATCCTGTCTTACCCTATCCTGTCTTACCCTATCCTGTCGTACCCTATCCTGTCCTATCCTGTCACCCTATCCTGTCTTACCCTATCCTGTCCTATCCTGTCACCCTATCCTGTCGTACCCTATCCTATCCTATCCTGTCTTACCCTATCCTGTCCTATCCTGTCTTACCCTATCCTGTCGTACCCTATCCTATCCTAACTTAGTCTAATTTAAACTTATCCTGTCTTAACGTAACTTAACCTAATCAAACTTAACGAAATCTTATCTTAACCTAACCTAACCAAAATTGAAATGACTCAGCACACAAATGTTTCGATATAGTATCTTAATGTTTTCATACACAAATATACCGTGTGTGTGTGTGTGTGTGTGTGTGTGTGTGTGTGTGTGTGTGTGTGTGAACGTTGTTACACTAACGTGGAAACTAATTTAGCTATCATGGCCATAAGCTGACGAGGTTAGTGAGCCACCCCTGCCTGCCACCCCTGCCTGCCCCCCCACCGCCACCTGCCTGCCCCCACCTGCCACACCGCCTGCCCTGGCCATATTTGCCACCCCTGCCTGCCATATTTACACCCCTTGCCCACCCCACTCACCCTTGCCTCTCTTACCTGCCACCCCTGCCTGCCATATTTGCCACCCCTGCCTGCCACCCTTGCTTGCCACCCATGTCTCCCCTACCTGCCACCCTTTTCTGCCACCCCTGCCTCCCACCCATGTCTACCACCCCTGCTTCCCCTACCTTTCCCCTCTCTGCCATCATATATATTAATACTCAGGTGTACAAAGTCAGGTGTGTAAAAATTCTCTACGTAATGACGAAAAAAAAAATAAAAAAAAATAAAGAAAATAAAAAAAAATGGAGATCTTCCCTTGAGTGAGCGGTAAAGTGATTACATATTCCCTGACTACATATTACCTCATTACATATTCTCTTACATGTACAGGTATATACGTAGAAAAATATAGTACTACACTTAATGATGACCCCTCCCTCTCCCCTCCCCCCAAAAAAAGGATTTTAAGTGAACATAGACAAACAGGCAGACACACATACCAGCAAACTATATTCACAGACAGACAGACAGACAGTAAGATGGAAAATATACTGACAGACAGATAGAGACACAGACTGGCAAACTATATTCACAGACAAACAGACAGACAGACAAACACTAGGGAGCGAGGTAGCCACTTGCTGGTGAAGGGGTAATTAACACGTGGGACTAATCTGTGCTTCCACGAGCTGTGTAGTGATGATGAGATTATGGTGGGGGGGGGAGGGGTGAGGTGGGTGGGGGGTGGGAGGGGTAGGTGGAGGGAGGTAGGTGAGATGGAGGTGGTGGGTTAGGTGTCTTTAAGGTGAAGGGGGTGAGGTGAGGAGAGAGGTGATGATGGGGGGTGGGGAGGAGAAGGGGAGAGAGGGAGGGAGGGAAGGTGAAGGGAGATGAAGGAGGTAAACAACAACACTCATTCAGCCTCAGGTATTGTCTCTCTTCATGTTGCTTTACCTTTATCAAAACCTGTCTATACACTCTCTTTATTAACACCTCTGTTTTAATCTTTACCTTACCTTTACCTGTATTCCTTTTGTGCCTTTCCTTCTTCTTTCCCTATACTTCCCTCATCCTTTTCTATTACCTCCTTTCCTCCTACCGCTACGCCCTCCCTCCATCCTACCCTCTCTCCTCCTCTCCATCCTGTCTCCCATATTCCTCTCCTCCTCCTCTTCCTTCCCTTCTCTCTCTCCTTCCTTCCGCCCCTCCGTCCTTCCCTCCCTCCATTCCGTCTCCCACATTCCCTACCGCCCTCCTTCCTTCCTTTCCTTCATGCTATTGTACTATAATGGTCTTAAACTCCCGCGCACCTGAAGATATAGTCTATGATGTCACAGCGTCTTAGAAACAGTTGAAGGTCGTCCCGGATGATGCGACCAATTTAGACGCACTACAAACGTCTTTTTTTTCTCGTATCATTGTTTTAAAATATTTCCTTAAGGATTTTTATTGTTGTTGTTGATGGATAGTGAACCTTACTGTGTGTGTGTGTGTGTGTGTGTGTGTGTGTGTGTGTGTGTGTGTGTACAGCGTTAAGGGAACCTCTACCCTACTCACACACCACAATACAGCGCCACTAAAAATACTCCTTCACGGTAGGTAAGGAAGACAATGATAAAGCCTGATACCTCTCCTATCTCCCTCCTTCCCTCCCTCCTTCCCTCCCCCCTTCCTTCACTTCTCCCCCCCCCCTCACAGCTCTCGCTAAGTCCCTAACAAAAGACACAATTAGCTCAAGATTTTCAAGTAACAGACGTGAACTTGGTTTGAAGATACTAATTTAAACTTTATTAAAGAGAATGACTGTACAAAGGCCAGGTGTGAGGGGGCGGCGAGAAGAATGTGGAAGGCTGCAACTAAGAGTATGTTGTGTTGTGTTGTGATGTGTTGTTACGTTGTGTTGTGTTGTGTTTGTGTTGTGTGTTGTTTTGTGTTGTGATGTGTTGTTTGTGTGGTGTGTTGTGTTACGTTGTGGTGTTTGTGTGGTGTGGTGTGTTGTGTTTGTCGTGTGTTGTGGTGTGTTGTGTTGTGGTGTGTTGTTTTGTGTTGTATGCTGTTTTGTGTTGTGTGTTGTTTTGTGTTGTGTGTTGTTTTGTGTTGTTTTGTGTTGTGTGTTGTTTTGTGTTGTGTGTTGTTTTGTGTTGTGTTACGTTGTGTTGTGGTGTTTGTGTGTTGTGTTTGTGGTGTGTTGTGTTGTGGTGTGTTGTTTTGTGTTGTTGTTGTTTTGTGTTGTTTTGTGTTGTATGCTGTTTTGTGTTGTGTGTTGTTTTGTGTTGTGTTACGTTGTGTTGTGGTGTTTGTGTGGTGTGTTTGTAGTGTTGAGTTGCGTTAGTGTTTTGTTTTATCACGGGATAATGATGAGCTACCGAGTGTTTATAAACTTACAAGAAGAAGACTCTCAGTAGTTTAGGCAGTACTGGATCACCCGAGATAAAGGGTCCAGCTTCAGGTATAGGGGTGACGGGGAGGTTTTGGTGGCCCGTATGACCTCCTCCAGGCGAGCTCACCTCAATACACCATGACGAAGGTTTACCCGGTAATGATAGACGTCGCAGCGAGAGAGAGAGAGTGGAAGAAAAGCTGGAAATTTGGTTGATGATTGTAGGGGAGACGGAGCAGGAGGCTGGTAGCTCACGTAATACCCTGCAGATAAGAGACTGGAAGGAGGGGTTGGGGGGTCCTTGTACTGCTGAGGAAGACGGTGCCGGGGAGGTATAATCACCCCCTTGATGAGGAGCTGCGTGACGAAGGACGACCCTCCGCGTGTCTAGGGTGTTGTTCCGAGGCCTCATTACTACCCTCTGCCGCCGCCTCTTTAATTCCCTCCAGTTTGGTGTCGGCTGCGTCACTTGGTCGGCGTCTTTGATGGAGGTGTTTGAGAGACGCCTTGCTTCCGCTACGAGTGTTTGGTCCCACAACACCTCACCTGCTGGGGCTGCCGGGGACTGTCACAGGGGGCGTCCCGGACATTACCTCTATCACGTACTGCTTCTACACCTGGGAGGGGGCTTGTGGCTGCGGCATCATCATCTCTAAAGCCTCGCTCGTGTTGGTGGCGGTTTTCCTGGCTTGAAACAACACGGGGAGGAGGCGAAGGTGTTTGTGTACCTCTGCCGGCGTAATAGTTTTGTGTGTGTGTGTGTGTGTGTGAGGTTGTTTGGTCTGGAGAGGTAAATTTACCTTCACCAGTACCATTGAGAATCACGTGATACCAAGCGTCTCACACACTGGCTGGTCCACGTGCTCGGGTACCAGTTCTTTATCACGGATCACCTGAAGATTACACACACTCCAGCTTATTTCACTTTAAGTTAATGATCTTTACTCTAACCTAACCTAACCTAACCTAACCTATCCTATCCTATCCTATCCAGTTTGTTTAAGGAATTAGTTCTGAAGCCTTGAGTGTACGTGTTATACCAAACAAGATAGAGTTTATATCAGTCATACAATCCTGCTCTTCCATCTGACTGAAAAGGCTGACCGACCAACTGACCAACCGGGTGACTTATTGACCAACCGACCGACCGGCCGGCAAGACCGACCGACCGACCGGCCGGCAGACCGACCGACCGACCGACCGACTGACCGACTGACTGACCGACCGGCAGACCGACCGACCGGCTGATCGCAAGCAACCGATCGACCGACAGACTGACAAATAGAAAGACAAGCAAAGTTATGTGACTTCAACAAACATACAACCAACTTACACACACAGCTGAAGGAGAGAGAGGGGTGGGGGATGAGGGGAGGAGGAGGGAGGGACGATGGAAGTTAAGTGAGATCTGGCACTGAGCCGCTGAGATTATCACAGGAATAGCCTCAATAACCATCAAAGCTTCCTCTCCTCCCTCCCTCCCTTCCCTCCTACCCCCTCCTCCCTCCCCTCCTCCCTCCTCCCTCCTCCGCATCAATGGGCCTCATCGCATTATATAATTCATGGCGCCCATTTCATCTCTTAGGCAAACACGGCGCTGCATTCAAACATATGCTCTCTGTTGACTGACGACACAGAAATGGACCTTGTTTGAGTTCGTCATGTTTTATCACCTCACTCGCCTCTTCTTGTGTGTGTGTTGTTTGCGTGAGTAAAGGGATAAGAACGGAGAGATATCAAACCCAAGTTCACTTTAAGGAAATAGACTTAGTGTTTAACGCTGTGGATATATGCCAGAATTTGGATGTGTTTGTGTGTGTGTGTGTAATTTCTTGCGTAGAAAAGGCGTTTACGTTGGTGGTGCCCGTGTGAGAGAAAACGGGGGTACACGGTAGGGAGGTTACTGGCGTGGCGCTGTGTTTGCCTTAGTAAACCCCCGGCCAGAGGGAACCATTCACGGGTGTGTGTGCTCTGCCAATACCCTGCACGCTATCCTCCATGCATCACTGACTTTTCAAGAGCAAGACAGAGAAAAGGATTAAATAAAGACACATGTTCCTCCCTCCTTCTTTTCTTCCCCCCCCCACTACTGTCCTCCTCCTTCCCTCCCATCTTTTCCCTCCCCCTCCCCCTCCCTCCATCATGTTATCGGCAGGATTTCAGAGTGGCATTGGAGTGTTGGCAAAAACGTAGAGGCTCAAAGTCGATCTGCTGTCGGTTTATTTACCATGTGAGAGTGAGCCTGTGTAAACAACCTCTCCCTCCTCCTCCCCTCCTTCTCTCCCTCTTTCCCTCGCCTCACAGGCTTTACCTTCATCTCGCACACAGCCTCCCTTTAGGCCTTTTTTTTTCTTTTTTCACTGTAAACTCCTCCCTGTCCCTCCTCCTGTCCCTCTCCTCCCTGTCCTTCCCACCCTGTCCTTCCTCACTTGCCTCCCTCACTCTCCTTCCCTCCTCCTTACACTAATTCCTCCCATCTCCCTTCCTTCTCTCCCTTCCCTTCCCATTCTCTCCTCCCCTTCTCCTTTCCCACCACTGGACAATTAACTAATAACATAAGCTTGATAGACCGAAATAAGTAATTAGGGTAAAGTGGTGGGCAGGGCTGGTTGGTTCACCAGGCTCCGGCATTTAAGAGCGTCTTTTGTTTAGTGACGTCACACACACACACTTTGTAAACACGTAGGGAGTCTTGATGGCAATTCTCTTTTGTCTATCAATTTTTGTGTTGTGAAAATGTTTGTTTGTGTTTTAAAGTCTGTTGATAGTGTTTTTTGGGGGTACATAATGATAATGGTGTTTTTTGGGGGATGTAAGCTGATAAGGTGTTTGGGGGTACGTAAGCTGATAATGGTGTTTTTTGGGGGTACGTAAGCTGATAATGGTGTTTTTGGGAGTACGTAAGCTGATAATGGTGTTTTTGGGGGTACGTAAGTTGATAATGGTGTTTTAGCGTAAGCTGATAATGGGTTTTGGGGAGTAGCTGATAATGGTGTTTTTGAAGAGCATGTAAGCTGATAATGGTGTTTTGGGGGTACGTAAGCTGATAATGGTGTTTTTGGGGGTACGTAAGCTGATAATGGTGTTTTTGGGGTACGTAAGCTGATAATGGTGTTTTTTGGGGGTACGTAAGCTGATAATGGTGTTTTTGGGGGCGGTTGATAATGGTGTTTTTGGGGGTACGTAAGCTGATAATGGTGTTTTTAAGATGGTTTACGTTTGCGATAATGGTGTTTTTGGGGTACGTAAGCTGATAATGGTGTTTTTGGTACGTAAGCCGATAATGGTGTTTTGGGGTACGTAAGCTGATAATGGTGTTTTTGGGGTACGTAAGCTGATAATGGTGTTTTGGGGGTACGCTGATAATGGTGTTTTTTGGGGTACGTAAGCTGATAATGGTGTTTTTGGGGTACGTAAGCTGATAATGGTGTTTTGGGGGTACGTAAGCTGATAATGGTGTTTTTGGGGTACGTGCTGATAATGGTGTTTTTGGTACGTAAGCTGATAATGGTGTTTTGGGGGTATGTGCTGATAATGGTGTTTTGGGGGTACGTGCTGATAATGGTGTTGGTACGTAAGCTGATAATGGTGTTTTTGTACGTAAGCTGATAATGGTGTTTTTGGGGGTATGTGTTGATAATGGTGTTTTGGGGAAGTGTATAATGGTGTTTTTTGGGGGTACGTAAGCTGATAATGGTGTTTTTGGGGGACGTAAGCTGATAATGGTGTTTTTTGGGGGTACGTGCTGATAATGGTGTTTTTGGGGTACGTAAGCTGATAATGGTGTTTATATTTTGCTGTTTTAATCGCTATATGTGTATGATATATACAGTCAAGGAAAAAGAATAGCGAGGATTTAATTGGTTGTCTGTAGCTTAGTTGTGGTTTGGTGTATTAAAATGTGGACAAGCATGGCCTCCCAATAATGACCTCCAAGTATAACCACTAAAACATGAACCTCTAAGCATGATCTCCTCAGTGTGACCTCTTAAACATGACCTCCAAAACGGGACCTTCCAAGATGACCACCAAAACATGATCTCCCAAGTATGACCTCCCAAGTATGACCACCAAAACATGACCTCCCAAGTATGACCTCCCAAGTATGACCTCCCAAGTGTGACCTCCCAAGTATGACCTCCCAAGTATGACCTCCCAAGCATGACCTCCCAAGCATGACCTCCCAAGCATGACCTCCCAAGTATGACCTCCCAGCCAGCCGACTTGCCAACGAAGACTTATTAAGGACAGAAGCAAAAAAATAAAAATAAAAAAATAAAAATAAATAAATAAAAATAAAATTAAAGATCACCTGTAGATTAAATACCTTAACGCTACCTGAGTGGGGTTACGTTATTACGTAGTTAAGAAGCTTTAGGTTAGTAAGTAAGTTGCTTTTGCTAGTGTTAGGTTAGGTTAGTTTTAGGTTAGTGTTAGGTTAGTTTTTGTTAGTTTTAGTAGGTTTTGGTTAGTATTAGGTTAGTTGTGGGGTTAGTTTTTTGGTTAGTTTTAGGTTTAGGTTAGTTTTAGGTTAGTGTTAGTTAGGTTAGTTTTTAATAGTTTTAGGTTAGTGTTAGGTTAGTTTTAGGTTTAGGTTAGGTTAGTTTTAGGTTAGGTTAGTTTTAGGTTAGTGTTAGGTTAGTTTAGTTTTTGGTGAGTGTTATGTCAGCGTTAGGGTGGTTAGTCTTCAAGTGATTCAATTTGAAGAACACCGAGGGTAACACTTGAAGTGGTTGATATAACACTTGAGGGGGAGGTATATAACACTTACCCATGCCAGGCGTGAGGGGCGTCAAGGGCGGCATGTCCTCGCTGGGGATTTTTCTCTTCCTCGGCCGCCCCTTCTGCGCTGCCCCCACCCCGTTGTAGAAGGCGAGGCGGGGCGTGGCGGGGGAGAGGGGCGGGTACGACATCCCCGCCGACACGCCCACCGCCTCCATCTCGGCCTCTGATTGGAGGATGAGTTGTAGTGTGGACGGCAGTAGACCGCACCGTCCCTCATCCCGAAGTGGTCACCTGGTGTGGTATATAGTGTGTGAACCAGAGGGAGTGTGTATACAGTCACTATAGTCACCATACACACCAAATCACCACATAGTTATCACAATCACCACACAGTCACTATACACACCACAGTCACCACATAGTTATCACAGTCACCATACACACCACAGTCACCACACAGTCACCATACACTCACCAGTCACTATAGGCAGTCACTATACACACCACAGTCACCACACAGTCATGACAATCACCAAACAATCAATAGTCACCAGTTAATCACCATATACAATCACCAAGTTATAGGAGGCAGTTACCAGTGAGTACCATACAGTCACTACACAGTCACCATGCAGTCATCACAGTCACCCCATGTGAAATATCGGACAAACTTATTTCACGAAAAAAATAATGGTGGTCTCTCATTCACGGGTGTATAGAAAGTCCCTCTTTCACTTGCATGGCTTAAAACAAACACACACACACAACACACACACACACACACAGTTCCACCTTGAGAGACCATTATTAAATGAAGGCTACAGAGTTTGGTCATGACGCAGCAGCTTCCCAAATAAAAAAAAAATATCCATGGAAGGGAATTTAAGTCCTTGTTTTGTAATTAACTCCCGAACCTCAGAACGAAAAGGGTTTAACAGGGCTGGCGGGCGAGGTAAAAAAAAACGGGGGGGGAGGGGAGGAGGGGGAAGGGGAAAGTTGTTCATTCTAGCTGGGGAAATATTTGTTGGGGGAACCGGACTTTTGAGATAAATGCACAGCCAGCCAGTGTATACGTGTGGTGTCTGTATTAGTGTTTACCTGTAGTGTTTATTATTGTTTACCTATGGTGTTTATTATTGTTTACCTGTGGTGTTTATTATTGTTACAGTGTTTATTATTGTTTACCTGTGGTGTTTATTATTGTTTGATTGTAGTGTTTATTATTGTTTACCTGTAGTGTTTATTATTGTTTATCTGTGGTGTTTATTATTGTTTACCTGTAGTGTTTATTATTGTTTACCTGTAGTGTTTATTATTGTTTATCTGTAGTGTTTATTATTGTTTACCTGTAGTGTTTACCACAGGTCAGTACATATACACACACACACACACACCCCAACACACCCTTCCCGCTCTCCTCTCACACCCTCCCACCCCCCCACACACACTCCCCATACACTCCTCCCCCACACACTCCCCATACACCCCCACACACTCCCCATACACCCCCACACACTCCTCACACACTACCTTATGACGTGGCAGGAGGCGCAGGTGAAGCAGTGAAACACGTGGTGACGGGCGCGCATCACCATCTCCTGAGGCGAGATGTCCAGCCCACAACGCCCACACCGCCCACACCCGAACAACCTGCAGGAGGAGGAAGACGTTCGCTATTAGGAGGAGGAAGACCACATTTAGAAGGAGCAGGAGGAGGAGGAGGAAGAACTGGAGAATGAAGGGGGTAAGGAGGACTAGGAGGAGGAGGAGGAGGAACTGAGAATGAAGG
The DNA here is from genome assembly GCF_018991925.1 of Homarus americanus. NCBI lineage: Eukaryota > Metazoa > Arthropoda > Malacostraca > Decapoda > Nephropidae > Homarus > Homarus americanus. The sequence goes on along the minus strand of NW_024750135.1, from coordinate 249,272 downwards.
GGGGGGGGGGTTAAGGAGGACTAGGAGGAGGATGTACATTTACTTAATTGTAGTAAAACCAGTATTATCAACACGGACCCGTCCAGCTCTGAGCCACCGGAAACCACGCTTCCGTCTGCTAGTCCCTGTCTGTCTTTTCGTCTGTCTTTCTGTCCGTGTCTGTGATGGTGTGTGTGTGTGTGTGTCTGTCCATCTGTGTGTGTGTCTGTGTGTGTGTGTGTGTGTGTGTGTGTAACTTAAAGGGGAACTTGTTTACCTGTAGGTGTAAGGAAGCGATCTGGAGGAGGTGGGCCCAGATACTGTCTTCCCAGGTGGTGTATCATCAACTTTTACCTAACTTAAACTAAACCTAACTTAACCTAACCTAAACCTAAACCTTGACTAACGTCACTATTGCAAACTAAATCAACAATTGCATAGTCGTGTGTTGCTCTTCGTTGATCTTCAGGAGAGTCGCTGTTCTGTTTCACCCTCTCTCACGCCTGGTCTCGTCCTTGATAGAACCATTAGTAACAGGTTCATCATTAACAGCCCCGGTGAAGGTGTATGTTGGTACTACACAAACTGGTTCTCGTGCAACAATACCGATGACAATAACAATAACCGGCACAACAATAACAAAAACAGTATCAACAATAACAACAACAATGATAATAATAACCACAATAATAATGACAATTACAACAACAACAAAAATAACAGGAAACAACAACATCATCCCCCCCCTCACCCACCCAAGTCCGCACCACCACCTCACCCCTCACCCACCCCATAGCCACCTCAACTCACACCACCCCACCCACCTCCACCCCCGTCAATATGGTAATTCTCGACCTGTTGATGTCTGAGTTCCACCAGATACCGGACAGATGTTTGGCTGGGGGGGGAGGGGGAGGGGGGAGGGAGGAATATGGGGAAAAAGGATGAAGGAAATAAAATATCGTTAAGGGATAGAGATTGGTTGGGGGAGGAGAGAGATAATTAGAGCGAATTAGAGAGAGATGAGGATGGGGAGGTAGGCAGGTAGATAGGGGGATCGGGTAGTATTGTTGTGCATTTGGAGTGGTCCTCGTGGGGGTGGGGGTGGGGGGGCAGGAGATACGACACTCACCTCGAGATGCTCTCTTTGATTATCTCTACCACAAGTGTGAGGAGGAGTGAAGGATGAGTGGTTGGAGGATGAGTTCTGCATATTTCCCAGGTTAATACTTCTCCCTGTTGAGTTTATTGATCGGTGGATTGGCTGGTTGGTTGGCTGGTTGGTTGGTTGGTTGGTTGCAGCAGCAGGAGTGTCGTGAGAGAGTAATGATTTTAGTGGTTAGTTTAGATGGGGGATGATAATGCCATAAACCGCGAGATACTGAACCGTGATTCCCCGGGGTTGATTTACCGTGGTGGGTGTAGGGAAGGAGTGGGGGTGTGGGGAGGTTGTGGGGGTGTAGGGAGGTTGGGGTGTAGGGGTTGTGGGGAAGGTATGGGAGGGTGGGGGGTGCTAGTGTATTCTACCTGTCAGTCAGTCTGTTGTAGTTCGTTCACACACACACGTCTAGCAGCCGTCTGCTTGAAGTTACCAATTAAAAAAAACCTCCAGAAAAAAACTGAAATAATTTAGGAAAAACATTGTTGAATTCCAGGAAGCAGCTAGTAGGATCACCTGATGATTTGTCTCTTAGTTTATTTTACCTGATGATTAACCATCCTATCCTAACCTAATTCCAGGTAACGTTACGGTGTGTGTGTGTGTGTGTGTGTGTGTGTGTGTGTGTGTGTGTGTGTGTGTGTGTGTGTGTCAGACCATTAACACAATATTAATCACGAACTAACATTAAATACGTATTAAATAAAATAAACAACAACATCTTGACGCATTAAGAAAAACAAGCCATTCAAATATTACTTGCTTATTTTTTTTTATTATTATATCGAGTTTTGGGAAAATATTTAATCCCCCCAAAAACAATAAAATAGTCTTTTTTTTTTCGTTTATTTTTTCGTTTTTATTTTATTTATTTGTTTTTATGTTTTGTTTTATTTTTTATTTATTTTTTGTTTTAGTTTTTTTTTTATTATTATAACCACTTTTTTGTTGGAGGGGTGAATATATTGTCACTTCATAAAAGAAAATAACATAGATAGTTGTGGTGTGTTTTGTTTTAAATATTATAGCGAGGAACGAGGTAGTTGGAAGTTAAGAGGTATCGTTAAAAAAAAACTTCTTAACGAGTTGTATTATGGTAGAGATATTGGCGGATAAGAAGGGCATAAAACACGTGGTAAGTATTATCTCGGGTTGGGAAGAGAGAGAGTCTTAGTGCCTTAGTGTCTGTCTGTCTGTATGATTTCCTCCCTCACTTCTTTCCCTCCTGAACTATACTAGAGATCCTCCCTCTGTAACCCTCCTCCTCCCCCCACCCTTCCCCCTCTCCCCGCCCTCACTGTCTGCCTCCTTCTCTAGAGCTCCCCCTTCTTCTACCCTCCCCTTCCCTACCCCTTCCCTTCCTTTTCCTCCCTCCCCCACCCCCTCCCCCCACTGTCTACCATACACATCTATTCATCTCTGTCGCTGCGGAAGCCTACCTGTCTGTCATCCTCCTCCTCCCCTTACCTCCCCCCTCCCCTCCCCTCCCTACCCCCCCCCTCCCCTCCTCCCCCACACTCCCTCCCCCTCCCCTCCCCTCACCCTCCTCCTCCCCCACACACCTCCCCCTCCTCCCCCCCCTCCCCTCCTCCCCACACCTCCCCCTCCTCCCTCCCACCTCCCCCTCCTCCCCTCACACCTAATCCCTCCAGGTTTAACTTGCCCTTGAAAACTGTTAATTAATCATTGAAATAAAAGAGAGACTAAAGTAGAGTCATATTCTTTAGGGGTGTTATGGGAGATTACTTGAGGTGGGTAGGGGAGGGGAGGGAGGAGTGAAGTGGGGAGGTGTGGGGAGTAGGGAGGTGGGAGGTAGGGAGGGAGGTAGAGGAAGGAGGGAGGGAGGTGAGAGAGTAGGAGGTAGAGGTAGGGAGGGAGGTGAAAGAATGAGTGGGGGGAGGTGGGAGGTAGGGAGGAGGGAGAGATAGAGAGAATTAGGTTAGGTTAGGTTCTATATCTATACAGAGTGAGTCAGTGTAACCCGATGATGTTTAGGAGGTAATGAGAGAGAGAGAGAGAGAGAGAGAGACTATAACATAATGAAATCATCACTAAACACACTTGTAAACAAAGGTTATATCTCTAACACACTACACCAGCGTCCCATAGCCTGCAGAGGACTCACAACCTCAGTCATAATTCTCTCCTTTATAATCCTTTTATTATTCTTATTTTTCATCATAACAATAACAAGAAATAAAGTAATGTCAAAATAGCTCTCCTTAACATAGTAATTTCTTCCTTATGTAAATCGTCTTAGTGTAGAGGCTAGGGTATACATAACGAGGTATTTGACGTTATTGTACCGTATATATTGTACCGCATATAATGTACCGCATATAATGTACCGTATATAATGTACCGCATATAATGTACCGTATATATTGTACCGCATATAATGTACCGTATATATTGTACCGTATATATTGTACCGTATATATTGTACCGCATATAATGTACCGCATATAATGTACCGCATATATTTACCGCATATAATGTACCGCATATAATACCTATATAATACCGTATATAATGTACCTATATTATAATGTACCGCATATAATTACCCATATAATGTACCGTATAATGTACGCATATAATGTACCGTATATATTGTACCGTATATATTGTACCGTATATATTTACCGCATATAATGTACCATATAATGTACCGTATATAATGTACCATATAATGTACCGTATATATTGTACCGCATATAATAGTACCGTATATATTGTACCGTATATATTGTACCGTATATATTACCGCATATAATGTACCGCATATAATGTACCGCATATAATGTACCGCATATAATGTACCGTATATAATGTACCATATATTGTACCATATAATGTACCGCATATAATGTACCGTATATAATGTACCGCATATAATGTACCGTATATATTGTACCGCATATAATGTACCGCATATAATGTACCGCATATAATGTACCGCATATAATGTACCTGTATAATATTACCGTATATATTGTACCGCATATAATGTACCGTATATATTGTACCGTATATATTGTACCATATAGCATAACCGCATATAATGTACCGTATATAATGCGCTATAATGTACCGTATATATTGTACCGCATATAATGTACCGTATATATTGT
>NW_024750135.1:182500-240000 GCF_018991925.1 Homarus americanus | reverse complement strand
AGTTCATGTCAGTTTAGGTCACATTAGGTTATATTGGTTTAGGTTATATTAGGTTAGGTTTAGGTCTGGCCACGTTATTTTAGGTTAGGTTAGTATTAGGATATGTTAGGTTAGGGTTAGTTCAGGTTAGGTTAAGTCAGGTCACAGGAAAACACACATACACACTGTACTTCGTCGTGTCATTTCTCGTCCTGGGAAAAAAAACTAAGAGGTCATAAAGCAGTAAACATAGGGATTTTTGCTACTGAAATAGAACCAAGTTTAGCACCAGTAACGACACGCATCACGACCTCCAGCAGCACCATGACCTCCAGCAGCACCATGACCTCCAGCAGCACCACGACCTCCAGCAGCACCACGACCTCCAGCAGCACCACGACCTCCAGCAGCACCACGACCTCCAGCAGCACCGACCTCCAGCAGCACCATGACCTCCCTTTTCGACCTCCATCAGCACCACGACCTCCATCAGCACCATGACCTCAGCAGCACCATGACCTCCAGCAGCACTACGATCTTCAGCAGCACCGACCTCCAGCAGCACCACGACCTCCAGCAGCAGCATGACTTCCCTTAGCACCACGACCTCCAGCAGCACTACGATCTCCCAGCAGCACCACGACCTCCAGCAGCACCACGACCTCCAGTAGCACCACGACCTCCAGCAGCACTACAACTTTCCAACAGCACCACGACCTCCAGAAGCACTACAACCTGACCTGCAGCCATAAAGACCTCCAGCAGACCTCCACGACCACCATCAGCACCCTGACCTCTAACAGCCTTACGACCTCCTGAAACACCGCGACCTCCAGCAGACCTCCAACAAGAGACTAAGACCATACTTATAGAGGCAGGTCAAGAGACGTAACGCACACGCGAGGTAAATCGTTTATTGATTACAACAGATTAAAAGAAAAATAAGGCAACTTTTACTCTAAACTTTGGCCGACGCGACTTTGTAAACTTTGAAGGAGACTGTGGGTTTCTTGTTGAGTTGGAGAGGTGGTGGTGGTGATGGTGGTGGTAGTGTTGGTGGTGACGGCGCGGCGGTGGTAACGGTTAGTGGTGGTGCGTGGTTAGTGGTGATGGTGGTAGTGTTGGTGGTGACGGCGCGGCGGTGGTAACGGTTAGTGGTGGTTAGTGGTGATGGTGTTGGTGATAATGGTGGAGCTATAGTGGTCAGCATGCTCCCTCCCCCAACTAGTGAGGCAGGGTGAAACTATGGGCACGTTCCTTTACGTCATTTGCCTCTGTCTACCCAGCCGTAATTGGGGACCTGGATGTTAATTGATTTGTGGATCGTGCTCCGGGGTAATGGCTAGCCAGTGGAGTTGGCGAGTTGTCCGGTCTTCTTGGACTATTCCTTGACACTGGGTCATGCAACTCGTTAACTCAGGGTGTGGTTGTTGTGTTGGCGACAGCTTCTACACCTTAAACAAATTCAATAGCTTAGGTGGCCTATGGCCGGCCATCCTCGAACACGAGGGGCAACCATTATAGTGGCGGCGGCGTGGCTTGGCGTTATTAGAGGTAACAGCGGTGATGGTGGTGATGTGGCGGTGGTGAATGGCGGCAGTGGTGGTGGTGGTGTAACGGTGGTGTGGTGATGTGGCGGCGATGGTGGTAGTGTGGCGGCGGTGGTGTGATGTGGCGGCAGTAGTGGTGGTGATGTGGCTGCGGTGGTGGTAGTGTGTGGCGGGGTGGTGGTGGTGGTGTGGCGGCGGTGGTGGTGATGTGGCGGGGTGGTGGTGATGTGGCGGCGGTGGTGTGGTGTGGTGGTGATGTGGCGGTGGTGGTGGTGGTGTGGCGGGGTGGTGGTGATGTGGCGGCGGTGGTGGAGGTGGTAGTGTGGCGGCGGTGGTGGTGGTGATGTGGCGGCGGTGGTGGTAGTGTGGCGGCGATGGTGGTAGTGTGGCGGCGGCGGTGGTAGAGTGATGTGGCGGCGGTTGTGGTAGTAGTGTGGCGACAGTTATGGTATGGCGTCGGCGGTGGTGATCACAGCGACTGTGTGGCGGCGGCGATGGTGATCATGGCGACGGTGATGGTGATGTGGTGGTGGTGTGGCGGTGATGGTATGGCGGCGGTGGTGGTGATGTAGTGGCGGTGTGGCGGTGGTTGTGGTGTGGCGATGGTGGTAATGTGGTGGTGATGGTGGTGGTGACGGTTGTGGTGTGGCGTCGGCGGTGGTGTGGTGTCGGCGGTGGTGATGTGGTGGTGGTGTGGTGCTGCTGCTGGTGTGGTGTCGCGGCGGTGTTATGGCGTCGGCGGCGGTGTTGTGGCGTCGGCGGTGGTATAACAGCGGTGGCGGTGGTGGTGTGTGGCGACGGTGGTGGTGATATGGCGGCGGTGATGAGTGGTGTGGCGACGGTGGTGATGATATGGCGGTGGTGATGGTGGTGTGGCGGCGGTGAATGGTGGTGTGGCGGCGTTATGGTGGTGTGGCGACGGTGGTGATGATATGGCGGCGGTGATGGTGAATATTGACGTGATGATAATTGAATTGGCGACGGTGATGATATGGCGGCGGTGATAGTGGTGTGGCAGCGGTGGTAATGGTGGTAGCGGCGGTGATAGTGGTGGCGGCAGCGGTGGTGATGGTAGCGGCGGTGGCTGTGGTGGTAATAGTAGTGGTGGTAATGGTAATAGTAGCGGCGGCGGTAGTGGTGATAGTAGCGGTATAGTGATGGTAGTGACGGCGATGGTGGTAGTAATTGTGGTGGTGGTGGTGGTGGTAGTAATGATAGTGGCAACAATACTGATTATACTTAAAAATAATCTCAACCCATTATTATACCTATAAATAATTTCTTCATCACTATATAGCATCAGAAATAATTGGAATTATACCCACATTACAAAGCCCCGTATAATTACCATTGATTTATCATTGACGCAACACGTAACCAATTAACTAATAGAGTAATAAACATTAATAAACATCAATAAACATCAATAATTATAGTCATGATATACTGTAGGTCGTGTTGATGTTATATTGAGCGCACACCTGTCCGTCCTCACCTGTCCGGCTGAGGCTACGGGAGTTACCTGTACTCTACTCAATTATAACACCTGTAGTATCTTTGAAAATTATAATAAATACACCTAATTGTATCTTTGAATTAGTGAGAAAAAGAATTAATGTAATAAATAAAAAAGAAATATTATTTTTTTAATTACGATTATTCAATAGTTTACTCAACCAATTTATATTAAATACAACTAATTTTACTTTCGAATTAGTGAAAGCGAATGAATTAATCTATTATTTTCTTTCTTCAACAGTAAGTACATAATATAGTGCAGAGGGAGATGAAGAAGGAGGGTTACTAACTACTGAGAGCCAACACCGCCATCTACACCTGTATACGCACCTTCACCGCTCTCTACAGGTAAACACGGCACTCAAACACTCAATTACCTTCTCGTATACAGGTGTCCCTTCTCAATAACTCTCTAGATTTATTTATAAGGAAGAGATTTTAATATTAGTGTAGGAATCGAGTTTAGATCATGGTTTTGTTATCAAGATGTGTGTGTGTGTGTGTGTGTGTGTGTGTGTGTGTGTGTGTGTGTGTGTGTGTGTGTGTGTGTTTACGGCGGCGATGGGTGGGTGGGTGAGTTGGAAATAAAGTATATATATATTTTTTTTTATTGGTGTTTATTTGTTTTGTTAATAAGGTTAAAATAAGTTGACATGTTAATGGTATGGTAGTATTTTGTCTAGTGCCCCATGTTTTAGGTAGTTATGGTTTAGGTTAGGTTTTTGGTTTAGGTATAGGGTATGGTTAAGGGTATAATTTAGGTATGGTTAGGGTTGTTTAGGTTAGGGTATGGTTAGGTTATGGTTAGGTTAGGTTATAGATTAGGTTTGTAAGTGAAAACATTAAAACAACAACACGGACACAGTAGCATTATTTAACGTGTTGGCCGCCATCTTGGGTCAAGAACACGTCCAGAGCTGAGAGATATACGCCACTAACACTACACTATGCGCCATTCATAACACATTTTTCTACTTAATTTTCCACACACACACACACACACACACACACACACACACACACACCTTTTAAACGCACGTACTTCTAAGCACACAAACACACACGGGTCTTGGTGGTTGAGGATGAACGTCACTCACCCCTGAATAGGTGTGTAAGGGTGAGTGTTAGGGTGAGTAGGACGAATGTTAGGGTGTGTACGACGAGTGTAAGGACGAGTAGGGCGAATGTTAGGGTGAGTACGACGAGTGTAAGGACGAGTAGGGCGATTATATCACTTCCTTGCCTCACTCTTGAGCTGTAAAAGTAATCATATAGCTTCCTGTTACCTGTTGGAGTACCTGTACCGGTTTGACCCTCTGAGCTGTAAAGTAATCATAGCTTCATATAAACCAGCTAAAGGTCCTGCTCGCGTGTTCTTCCAGTACTCTGACTAGCGGGTCCTTCCAGTACTCTGACTAGCGGGTCCTTCCAGTACTCTGACTAGCGGGTCCTTCCAGTACTCTGACTAGCGGGTCCTTCCAGTACTCTGACTAGCGGGTCCTTCCAGTACTCTGACTAACGGGTCCTTCCAGTACTCAGACTAGCGGGTCCTTCCAGTACTCTGACTAGCGGGTCCTTCCAGTACTCAGACTAGCGGGTTCTTGGAGTACTCAAACTAGCGGATCTTTCCAGTACTCAAACTAGTGGGTCCATTTAGTACTCAAACTGGAGTACTCAAACCTACCAGATCCTACGAGTACTCAAACCTATACCAGATCCTACGAGTACTCAAACCTATACCAGATCCTTTTAGTACACAAACAATCACCAGATCCCTCGAGTAAATCCTATTAGTTATTGGTTCCTGTACCTGCACTAATGGCTACCTCACACCTGCACCAATCAAAACGGCCATTACGATGCGGTTGAGTGTTTGGGTCCAGTCCACAGTTTGGGTTCGTTGGCTGGGTGACGATGGTTGGGTTTAGCGTTACAGGAGGAGGGGTCGGCTCCGTCCCTCATACAAATCTCACCTTTTAAAGAGTCTTGGGAGCCTTTGGTATTCTTTCCGCTGCCTTGTGTTCTTGGGGAGTGTTTTATGTATACCGTGTGTATTTTCTGTGTATGTATATTCCTTTCTCTCTCTCATTCATATCGTGTTTGGATGTCGTATATATACCCTTTATCCCACGCCCACAGTACCAATATACGGTATATATTCGTCCCCTCCTTTCTCACCTATAGTATCGGTATATACGAGAGTACACCTTCCGTGGTTAGTATACATTAAGAGAACACAAAAGGTATTCAACAAGTCGTAATTTTTTTTGTTGTTGAAGAAAATGTCTTAAAGTTAATTAAGGTGATGTCTTATTGTACAGGTAAGAGAGCGCACCTTATCTATTGACAACATGGGGGGGGGAGGAGGAGGAGGAGGAGGTCTGTGTACACGCTAAAACACTGTAGATTTGAATGTTCGTTTTACTTTATAGATATGTATGTTTGTATGTGTATATGTATGTATGTATGTATGTATGTAAGCCATCTAATTATATATGTATCTGTCTAATCTACAGTATCTAATTATTTATCAGTGTACCGTATGTAGTGGTAAATTATTATTATTCTGGCTTGGTGGAGAGAGAGAGATGGTGGTGAACAAATGAAGCTGTGTTGATCAATTTTTTATTGATGAAATACGAGAATGATGGTAATAATAATAATAATAACAATAATAATAACTACAAGAACTATCACTAACAATAACACCAACCACACTACAACAGCGACTACTACCACCATAACCACACTACCCATAACCACTACCATAACCACTACCATAACACACCACCATAACCACACTACCATAACCACACCACCATAACCACACTACCATAACCACACCACCATAACCACTACCATAACCACACTACCATAACCACTACCATAACCACACCACCATAACCACACCACCATAACCACACCACCATAACCACACCACCATAACCACACCACCATAACCATTACCATAACCACACACCACCATAACCACACCACCATAACCACCATAACCACACCACCATAACCACACCACCACCATATACACCACCATAACCACACACCATAACCACACCACCATAACCACACCACACCATAACCACACTACCATAACCACCACCATAACCACATACACACTAACCACACCACCATAACCACACCACCATAACCACACCACCATAACCACACCATAACCACCATATACACCATATATACACACTACCCATAACCACACACACCATAACCACACTACCATATACACCACCATAACCACTACCATAACCACACCATAACCACCACCATAACCACACCACCATAACCACACCACCATAACCACTACCATAGCCACCACCATAGCCACACTACCATAGCCACACCACCATAACCACACCATAACCACACCACCATAACCCACACTACCATAACCACACTACCATAACCACACCACCATAACCACACTACCATAACCACACTATATACACCACCATAACCACACTACCATAACCACACTACCATAACCACACTACCATAACCACACCACCATAACCACACCACCATAACCACACCACCATAACCACACTACCATAACCACACTACCATAACCACACCACTATTATCACCACAACTACTACCACCACCACCACTACCATATCCACATTTACTACTACTACCACCTCTACCACAACCACAACAACCACAATCAAATCAAACTACAACACTCGGTCGACAAAGCGAGCGAGAAGTTTATCGCCTCGTAAACAACAATAGCGGTGAAAGAGAGCAAGAGACCCCAGTACATAGAGAACGATAATAAAGACGTGGAATGATAATGGAAGAATGATAAGAGAGGTGATTAGGTATTAGTAAATAAAGGAAGAGAAGAATGATACGATAATAATAGACATAAATTGATAAAAGAGGTGATTAGGTATTAGTAAATAGAGAGAGTGAAGAATGAAACGATAATAAAGACGTGGAATGATAATGGAAGAATGATAAGAGAGGTGATTAGGTATTAGTAAATAAAGGAAGAGAAGAATGATACGATAATAATAGACATAAATTGATAAAAGAGGTGATTAGGTATTAGTAAATAGAGAGAGTGAAGAATGAAACGATAATAAAGACGTGGAATGATAATGGAAGAATGATAAGAGAGGTGGTAAGGTAATTGAAATGAAGGAATAGATAGAAAATTGATAACTGGAGTTGGAAATAATTGATTGTTTGTTTTTGTTGTTTTTTTGTTTATTTATCGTCTTTTTCTTCCTTATATTATTTCCTTTTTTTTTTCCATTTCTTCCTTTTTCTTCTTATTTCCTTTATTTTCTTTTTCCTTTCTTCTTCTTCCTTTGCTTCTTTTTTCTTCTTGTTCTTCTTTATTCCCCCATTTTTTCTCATATATATTCTTATTATTTACCATCTCTTCTCCTTCATTTCAACTTAATTGTAGTTAGGGTAGTTAGGAAGCTGTGTGTGTGTGTGTGTGTGTGTGTGTGTATCTTGATTGGAACTAGGTATAGAGTAGTGGCTTGGGGGAGGCGGTGATTAGTGACAGGTAGAATAAAAGATGGTGGGACAAGGTATTGGTAACAACACCTGGGCTAACGAAGGAAGATCCACCTCCCCTCACACACACTTGAGGTGAAGAACCTTCAAAGATACACTCTGGACGACTGGATGCCCCCCCGTCCCTCCTCAGATTTTCAAGATGGCCGCTGCAGCAAATCGATACGGGCGGAGAGTTCCACTTGTCAACACGCTGGCGAAGTTTTTTTCTCTCTCTCTCTCTCTCTCTCTCTCTCTCTCTCTCATGTCATTTTACGTGGCGTGCGTGGTTTTATTTGTGTTTTATGAGACGGGTTTATTGTGTTCTCGTTTTTAGGTTTATGATGGATGAGGTGTGTGGCGGATTTGGACAGTTTGGTGTGGGAATAGTTGTGTGTGTGTGAGGCAGGACTATACTGGTACAGTATAACTTTGGCTTCAGTGTCCCTAACATTATTATTATTATTGTTATTATTATTATTGTTATTATTGTTATTATTGTTATTATTATTATTATTATTATTATTGTTGTTATTATTGTTATTATTATTATTATTTATTATTATTGTTATTATTATTATTATTATTATTATTATTGTTATTATTGTTATTATTATTATTATTATTATTGTTATTGTTATTATTATTAATATTATTATTATTATTATTATCATTATTATTATTATTATTATTGTCGTTATTATTATTATTATTATTGTCGTTATTATTATTATTATTATTATTATTGTTATTGTTATTGTTATTAACATTATTATTATTATTATTATTGTTATTATTATTATTATTATTATTATTATTAAACGTGTAAGAATGTGTTTGTTTATTTCATGTTTATAGTTACTTTAAGGACATTATAGATTGACGGTGTATCATCTCTTGGCGTCTATAATGTAAAACCAACAACAAAATCAACTTGGGATCGCATGAAGATTATAGGCAGCTTAGCTTGATTTACTGAACGCTAACCTAACCTATAACCTAACTAACACCCCCCCCCGAGGTAGCGTTAGGGTTTTTTAATTATCAGGTAAATAAACTGAGGGTGGCTAATCTTCACGTGATCCACAACATCTTGGTGATAGTCCGGTGACTCCGCTCTGAGGGACACGACACAAGTATGTCACCAGTTAGTTCCTCCTTCGTCAGGTGGGTTCTTGTACCTGACGTAACCTAACCTAACCTAATCTTCAGGCGATGTGAGAGGTAAACAGAGGTTGAGAGTCATTAGGACAAGGGCCCGTAAGGACAGGGCCCATTAGATCAAGGGGCCCAATGGATTTAAGTCACTTATAGAGAGGCAGGCAAAGAAAAACAGATGAATATCGCGTCTCCTCGCATGATCACTTCTCTCCCGGAGCTTCTATCATGAAGTAAACAAAACGAATGAAGAAGAATGAAGTTTTTCCATAATCCACGAGATGAAGGAAAGAAGAAATGTTACACAATGGGGGGACGGTTAACTAGTTGGGTATACCTGCAACAGGAGGCGCTGCAGCCAGAGCCGTCTTGGTTATGTGGTGAGACTTACCCGCTCCCCTCTTTAGCTCTCTCCCTTTATCCTCTCTCTCTCTCTCTCTCTCTCTCTCTCTCTCTCTCTCTCTCTCTCTCTCTCTCTCTCTCTCTCTCTACCTGGCTACCGTCCTCCTTTCCTTCCCTTCCCTCTTGCCATCACTACGACCCTCAACCTCCTCTCCCCTCCTTCCCTCCCCTTCTTCCCTCTCCCCCCTCCCTCCCTCCCCGCCCTCCCTCCCTCTCCCCCACCCTCCCTCTCCCCCCTCCAGTCACACCTAAAGCAGCTCCTCATTCTTAAAAAATATTCACAAGCTTAAAGTTTCCCCTCAGACAGGACACAAAATGGCCTCCTTCATACACAGAGACTTTACAGATACCAACCCTTCCCTCATCTTTCCCCTTCCTTCCCCTCCCCTCATCCATGTAGCTTCCCTCTCTCCCCTCCTATTCCCATCTTCACCTCTCCCTCCTTCCCCTCTTAAGAAATATTATAAAAAAAAAGGTGAGATGATGATATAGAGCTTGTGTATAGAGCCGCCATATTATGTTGTGTTAATATAATACTCTAAGTTCTTACCTATTGAACATATTATTATTAATATTATTATTATTATTATTATTGTATTAAATTTGAACGGTATTAAACAAGAATAAACAAATTATTTCTTCTCAAAGTTTTTTTTTTTTCCACATAAACTTAATATCTTCTTTGTGTTGTTTAGGTCTTTCACTATTTCCCTAATTTATTCCTTTCTGCTTTAGTTCCTTCTTCTTCTAACTCTTACGTGGTAATTATTCTCTTTCTTCTTTTTGTTTTGTTCTTGTTCTTCATCTTTCTTCCTTTTCTTCTCCACCTTCTTTCCTCCTCTTCTTCTTCCTGTTCTAATTTATGTTCATTCTGTTTGGTTATTTATAATTGCTGTTATTATCGTGTTTTCTTTTGTTCTCTTTCCTCCTCTTTGTGTTCTCTCTGTTCTTCTCCCTGTCATTATCTTTGTTCATTTGTGTTATTGTATTACATTACTTACGCTGTTTTTTTAGTGTTATTATTCTTAGCATTGTTATTATTGTTGTTATTTTTGTTGTTTGTGTTATTGTTTTTGTTGTTGTTTTTATTATTGTTGTTATTTTTATTATTGTTATTATTATTATCATCATCTTTTTCGCCTCTAGTTTCGTTTCTCAGTTTTAACCTCTCTTCCCGTCCTCTCTCTCTCTCTCTCTCTCTCTCTCTCTCTCTCTCTCTCTCTCTCCTCACCCCTTATTTTATTCCTCCTCCTATTACCTTCCCTCACCCTCTCGATTCCTCTCTCTCTCTCTCTCTCTGTGGTGGGTAGTGGTGGCCGGGGCATAAACACAGTGAGGCAGCTGGGGGGGCTCTCATTCTCCTGCCTTGTTATAGTGGAGAGTTTGGTCACGTGGTCCTTGCTTAATTGGGAGGCCACGTTGTTAGGGATGTAGGTGAAGGGATTGGGCTCTTGGCTTTGATGGGGATTAGGGATTTCTAGAGGAGGAGGGAGGAGGAAGGGATTTGTCTCATTAATGATGATCTTGTTGCCCTTCCTCCTCTTCCTCCTCTCACCTCCCCCCTCCACCACCTCTTCCTCCTCCTCCTCTTCCTCTTGTCTTCCCCAGAGATGGTCTTCCTCTCACACTCATGTGCTTTAAGCTTAACGATTAAATTGTTTCTCTGTCTCTCTTCCTCCCTCCCTCTGTCTGTCTGTCTGTCTGTCTGTCTGTCTGTCTCACTCTGATTGTTTGTTGATCCATCTGTCTGTCTGTCTGTCTATTTGCATTTGTGGACTGATTGAGGTGTGTGTGTGTGTGTGTGTGTGTGTGTGTGTGTGTGTGTGTGTGTGTGTGTGTGTGTGTGTTTATATTGCACGTGTTAGTTCTTCGTGTCTTGTTTTATTTTTGCCGTTGTTGTGTTTGTTCTGTGTGGTGATTGGCCTGCAGTTACTCACGCCGTATCGGTCTAGTAGCGGCGAGTGTGTGTGTGTGTGTGTGTACTGCTGTGTGTGCTGTGAGTATTGTTTTATTTCATGTGGAGATGTACATGACGGCCACACACACACACACACACACACACACACACACACACACACACAGCATAACTTTACGATACGAGAACATTAACAACTTTGAGATTTCCTAACCTAACCACTTCGTTTAATTAATTATCTTACCTAGGGCAACAGATGACCATACCTCCTTACACAGGTGAGCGAGCGGCCAAACTAAGTCGTAATTGGCTGTTGTAATTTTTCCCTTTCAACTATAGGTGTAAAGACGTATCTCATCGACTTGGGGGTAATAATGGCGTCGAAATTGACCTGAGACTTGTTGGCCTTAAGTGTATTTCTAAAGGAGGAAATTAACTTAAAAAACATTGAGATTCTGAAGCGACGTAATTATCCCGTCATGATGTACACGAAGATGGAGGTTACGACCTTTCTACTTGTTATAACCTGAAAGATATTAATTTTTATTCTAGAAGGAAGTTACTGTATGTTATTAGGAGGAGGAGGTAGAGGTAGTTGGGTTGTAGTTAAAAAGTTGTAAGTTTGTTCAGGTACAAGAGATACAGTTGTTGGTGTGTGTTGTTGATTGTGTGTGTGTGTGTGTGTTGTTGATTGTGTGTGTGTGTTGTTGATTGTGTGTGTGTGTGTGTGTGTGTGTGTTGTTGATTGTGTGTGTGTGTGTGTGTGTGTGTTGTTGATTGTGTGTGTGTGTTGTTGTTGATTGTGTGTGTGTTGTTGATTGTGTGTGTGTT
Organism: Homarus americanus; assembly: GCF_018991925.1. Taxonomy (NCBI): domain Eukaryota; kingdom Metazoa; phylum Arthropoda; class Malacostraca; order Decapoda; family Nephropidae; genus Homarus; species Homarus americanus. The sequence goes on along the minus strand of NW_024750135.1, from coordinate 228,102 downwards.
GTTGATTGTGTGTGTGTGTTGTTGATTGTGTGTGTGTGTGTGTGTTGTTGATTGTGTGTGTGTGTGTGTGTAATTAATGTGGACTTGTTAGCGTTTGTTTGTCCCCCCCCCTCATGTTGTTATTTATATGTTGTGTTTGATAATTGTACCTCTGCACCCAACACCTGGGCCTCTACCTTCACATTTACATACACCTGTACCTCTGCTTTACATACACCTGTACCTCTACACCTTTACATACACCTGTACCTCTACACCTTTACATACACCTGTACCTCTACCTTTACATACACCTGTACCTCTACACCTTTACATACACCTGTACCTCTACACCTTTACATACACCTGTACCTCTACACCTTTACATACACCTGTACCTCTACACCTTTACATACACCTGTACCTCTACACCTTTACACACACCTGTACCTCTACACCTTTACACACACCTGTACCTATATGTTGCTCTTGATTAATAAGACTGGCATCACATTATGGTACTCACCTGAAGTAGTCATCCCGGCAGTAGAGTTGGCCATGCTTAGCGAAGCACTTCTCCTCTAGGGGCTGGTGGCACTCTGAGCACCTGAGGCAGGCACTGTGCCACAAGCCCTCCTGCGTCTTGGAGAACCAGCGCTCCGTGATGCGTCCCCGACACCCCACACACACCACCTCCTCCTGCCCCTGCGACTCCTCCTGACGGTCTAGCATCCTGAGGCACCGTGAGGCGTCTTCCAGAGGGCCGTGTGTCTGCAGCCTGACGGAGGAGAGAGAGAGAGAAGAGTTGGCGGTGGTCATGAAGTCATCGACGTCTCCCGCGGTTTAAGGTCATATCAGAGGTTAAAGGTCACCACTATAATGGGGTGTAGGAGAGGTGCACGAGAAACTAGCTTGCCTTGGGGGGGCAAATGAGAATTAATATATGATAACTGGTGTGTGTGTGTGTGTGTGTGTGTGTGTTTAAGGTTTATATGTGGACCTTAAAATGTTTCATGTCAACTTTTAACATCTGAATCTTAAGTGATGCAATAATTAAGTTGTATTGCGGAAGGTATGGATATATTTGCTTATTTAAGTTGGATGAAATACACATACTGAATGTATTTAACACACACACACACAGGTTCCAACAGTATCAGTATATAAGGTGCCTAAAACACCAGCTAATATGACCTGTTAGGGAAGTGCTGAGACCGTGAGCAATAGGAGAGAGAGAGAGAGAGAGAGAGAGAGAGAGAGAGAGAGAGGTGACCCTAAACTTCAGGAGGCACTAGAGGACTCCCCCACCAGGAGAAGAGAGACGCCATTATACCTTCTCATTATTCCGGCCGTACAAGATCTTCCTTATATATTAAAAAAAAAAGTGTTGGAATATATATATATATTTTTATGACGGTAGTGGTGAGGGGGGGTGTGGAGGGGAGAGTGAGAGGGTATGGGAGAGGGGTGGGGTGAGAGTTGAGGGGTAGGAGAGGTGGATGGGAAGAGGGCTAAAAGGCGGGGAGAGAGCTAGAGTGAGGTGATGACTGGGGTGAAGGCTGGGGAGGGGTAGAGGCTGAGGTAGGATGAGGATCTGGGGCAAGGTGAGGTTGAGGCATGGTGAGGGCTCGGCCCAGGGTAGGACTAAGGCATGGAGGCAGGGTCACTACTAGAGCTGGGGGCAGGGGTGAGAACTAGGACTGGGCTGTGTGAAGGCTGGCTGGGGCTGTGTGAGGGCTGGCTGGGGGCTGTGTGAGGGGCTGGCTGGGGCTGTGTGAGGGCTGGCTGGGGCTGTGTGAGGGCTGTGGCGAGAAGCAAGACGCCATTAGTCCTCGTCTGGTGAGAATTTTGGCTCCAGAAAAAATAAAAAATAAAAAGTGTAGATCAGAGGAAAAATGTGAGGTGGAGAATATAGCGAGGGGGAGTATTTTTGTGTGCTGTGTCCCTCTCACTCCGCCCCAGGGAGAGCGGGGAGTGGCAGCTGGAGTGACGCTCTCTAACTCCCCTCACTCTCACCTCTCTCCTCCTAACCCCCCCCACGCTCTAACCTCTCTTTAACCTCCCTCTTTACTTCTCCCTCATCCTCCTCCTTGCCTCGCCCTTTCCTGTCCCAACACCTCCCTCCCTTCCTCCCATCACCCCACCTCCCTCCCTCCCTCCCTCCCTCCTTCCCTTTCTCTCACCTTTACCTCCTCTTGCCCCTCCTCCCTTCTGATATCCCTGCCCCCCTCACCTCCACCACCCCTCTCATCACCCCTCTCACCGCCCCTCTCCCTTAACACATGTAGGGCTGAGGGCCTCCTTCATGAAAGGCAAATCATTTAAGCTACAGGAAAAGACAAAACGTGACCAGGTATATGGTGTGTGTGTGTGTGTGTGTGTGTGTGTGGTTGTGTGTGTGTGTGTGGTTGTGCGTGTGTGTGTGTGTGGGGTTGTGCGTGCGTGTGTGTGTGTGTGGTTGTGCGTGTGTGTGTGTGGTTGTGCGTGTGGTTGTGCGTGTGTGTGTGTGTGGTTGTGCGTGTGTGTGTGTGTGGTTGTGCGTGTGTGGTTGTGCGTGTGTGTGTGTGTGTGTAATAATAATAATAAAAATAATAATAATAATAATAATAAACGGTTTATTAATAGAGTTGCCGCCAGTGGCTGAAAATATACAGACTTACATTTGATTTAGACAATGATATAATATGCGTTGAATATAGTGTGTGTGCGTGTGTGCGCGCGCGTGCGTGTGTGTGTGTGTGTGTGTGTGTGTGTGTGTGTGTGTGTGTGTGTGTCCTAAACACTCGGGCTACATAAACTAAAAATAAATTAATATGCAAATTGTAATGGAAAGTTTGTACAAGGAAAACATTTAATTAAAGAGTGACAAAATAATAATTAATTTTACGATTCTAAATTTATAATAATCAGGTAAAATTAATCACCTAAAATATAATAATTTTTCCTAGATCCTCATCCTAAATTTAATTCCTCACCCTAAATTTATCACCATTAAAGGACGTCTGTATACCTTAATTGGCACTTAGGACATACTTGTTGCTAATTATCTGATTGCGTTAATGAAGGAGGAGATAGTTAGGTAATACAGTTTTGTTAGTGAGGTAATTTATGACGGAATGATGACGTTGGTGATTGGTGTAGTTATGTGGTGGTGGTGGGTGATAATTGTGGTTTGTAATTAATGGTGTTATTATTGTCTTGAGAGAGAGAGAATTATAATAACAACAATAATAACCACCATAATAACAAAAGCATAACGACAACAAATAAAATAAAAATAATAACAAGAATAACGATAACATATGAATGGCAATGATAACAAAATAACAACGAAAATAAATAATAAAAAAAACCGCGGCAACAATTTTTTTAGATATAAAATTTGCATTATGCAAATTAGTTTTATATTGTATTCCTTTTTACTTAGTTATTTTTTTGTTAATTAAAAATAACTAATGCGACGGAAAAAATTAATTGATAGGGAAGAAAATATATAAAGCTTTTGATTTATTTTTGTGGAGACGGGTTTGTGTGTGTGCGTGAGGGTCGTGGTTGGGTATTGTAGTCGTTGTGGTCGTTGTGGTTGGGTATTGTAGTCGTCGTAGTTGTGGTGGTTTAGTCGTTGTTGTGTGCTGTGTTGGGCTGGGCTGGGCTGTGCTGTGCTGTGCGGGGCTTGGCAGGATTGTGGTGGGCAGGGCTAGGAGTGAGGGGGGGGGGGGCAGGCAGCCTCTCCCAAGGTATCATACTGGTTCACCTGCTCGCCAACAACGCCGGGCATCTTGCATCAAATTTTCATATGCAAATTGATCAGAAGGTAGAGCATAGCGGACATAGCTGGAGCATAGCGAACATTGCTCAGGGGTAGCTTGGGAATATGCTGCTGGGAGAAACTCTATGCCCCAGGAGATGTTTGAGGGTATGTTAGTAATGTCTTTGTTCAGGTATGTTGACGGTGGCAGCGCGTCTTGGGGGATGTCAGGTGTACTGGCCACAGGTGGGGCGTCTCTAAATCATATTCGTTAACATTTTGATGGTAGTGGGAGTGGTGTTTACAGTTGCTCTGGTATGGTGTGGTGTGTGTGTGTGGTGTGGCGTGGCTGGTGTTTTCAATTCACTAATACTGTAAGAGTATCCGGAGACGTACACGAAATAGTACACATAGTAACTCGATGTTAACTCCCTCCCTCCACACACACACACACACACACACACAGACGGGAGAGAGACATGAAAGGCTCTCATTAAAGTGTACCTAAGGCAACAGGACCGGTGAGAGTCGTATGGATGACAAAAAGGTCGGGGTTTGCACAGTAGATGGAGGTCCTGTTTACTCTGGCGCCTCTCTTACGTATAAGTGTAGTACAGGGGCCTTCTTCAGGTACCACGACTTATGTACGACCTCTCCTTCTCTCCTTCAGGTATCACGACCTCTCCTTCAGATACCATGACCTCTCCCTCAGGTAACACGACCTCTCCTACAGGCACAACGACTACTGCACTACAGCTTCCTTTATTGTTGATGGCTAGTGTGTTAATAACCTTAGGTACACACGCACGCACACGCACTCACGCAGCACGCGCACACACACACACACACACACACACACTTATATGACCATAGTTGTTTAAAGGGAAGTTATAACATCAACACTTGAGGGTTATGTTCTTCAGCGGTGTTGTAGATGTTGTTATAGGGAACATTTAACTTTGTGGTGGTTGTAACTTAAGAGTGGAGGAATGTTAGGATGTTTAATTATTTTTTTTATTTACCACACCCATTACACTCATTCAGTACACCACACCACACTCACTACACCACACCACACTCACCACACCACCACACCACCACACCACCACACCACCACACACACTCACCACACCACCACCACACTCACCACACTCACCACACCACCACACTCACCACACCACCACACTCACTACACCACTACACCTCACACCACCACCACACTCCTACTCACCACACCACCAAAATCACCAGTCACCGTGACACTCAAATCAACCACAGCCATTTCCCATTGAAGACTTTAGTCATATGTGTGTGTGTGTGTGTGTGTGTGTGTGTGTGTGGTGGTAAAGGTGTGATGCGGAGGCGGGAGCGTGGGCGGGGAGAGGGTATAGGTAGCTAGGTGGACGAGGAGGGCACGAGGATGGGGGGTGGGGGGTGGGGGCAGTATGTTGTGGGAAGGGCAGGGCAGGGTAGGGTAGGGGTAGCTAGGTAGGGTGAGGCCCCGCAGTCTCACAACTCCTCCCTCTCGCCCTAATCAAACCACATGTGTCAGACGTCGTAGAAAGGTGGTGCCATCTGCCCTCCTCCACCTCACACCACCTCACCTCACCTCACCCCCACCCCCACCCCACCCCACCCCCACCCCACCCCACCCCACTCCCACCCCACCCCACCCCACCCACCCCACCTCACCTCCACCATAACAAACATCAATACCATGTCTACCAAAAACACTCCTACAGCTCATTGATCTAACCAGACGCTTCCTATAGGATTCCTTTTATGACGAGAGGATATACGATAGATCCCCAGGAGACGTGTGTGGAGGCGTGAGGATGTACTGAATGAAGGGGCCGTGGTGGTGGTTAAGCGTATACCTGTGTGTGTCCCCGGAGGTTAGGTTAGGTTCAGGACACGTCGCCTGTTAGCTGATACAGGATTACTAAATTGTCGCGGAACGGAGGGCGGGAAGAATCTCCTCCCCCCTCCTCCTCCCTCCTCCCGCACTCACACGTCCCTCAAGGTGAATGACTAATGAAATAGAAAACCGCATTAAGAGGAAATGTTTCTCGTGTAGAGGGGGAAAAAGGTGTACGTTTATACGGTGTAGTGTGTATATATAGCTCTTGTCTTAACACACACACACACACACACACACACACACACACACACACACACACACACACACACACACACACACTTAAAAACACCTATACACACACTTATGACGCACACTTAATCACACTTTCGCTCACTTATACACACACCAGTTGTCGTAGGTAGGTGTACATACATACATACACAACAAAAAGGTGGACACTTTCACTACCTACTAAACAAACAGATTAGCAAAAAACATGAATGTTAAACTGACATGGCGGAGGTTAAAAACAAAGGGGTTAATACAGGGTGATTCACTCGCTGGTAACTCCGGAGTAGCGCTAATATGACCCTTATTTATGAGACAAACAGAGAGAGAGAGAGAGAGAGAGAGAGAGAGAGAGAGAGAGAGAGAGAACACACACACACACACACACACACACTCGATACAGTAGCGAAACTCAGGACCTGCCAGCGATTCATTCAAACTCTGTCTGTGTCTGTAACATGTATAGGTAGGAGGTGCACATGTATAGGTAGGAGGTGCATGTATAGGTAGGGAGGTCACATGTATAGGTAGGAGGTGCACATGTATAGGTAGGAGGTCATGTATAGGTAGGAGGTGCACATGTATAGGTAGGAGGTGCACATACAGTAGGTAGGAGGTGCACATGTATAGGTAGGAGGAAGTATGTATAGGTAGGAGGTGTACATGTATAGTAGGAGGTGAACATGTATAGTAGGTAGGAGGCACATGTATAGGTAGGAGGTGCACATGTATAGGTAGGGAGGCACATGTATAGTAGGTAGAAGGTGCACATGTATAGTAGGTAGGAGGTGCACATGTATTGGTAGAGGTGCACATGTATAGTAGGTAGGAGGTGCACATGGAGGTAGGAGGTGCACATGTATAGGTAGGAGGTGCACATGTATAGGTAGGAGGTGCACATGTATAGGTAGGAGGTGCATATGTATAGGTTGGCGTTGATCTGACACTGCATATAGAAATATAGACAGATAGATAGATAGGTAGATAGATAGATAGGTAGGATAGATAGATAGATAGATAGATAGATAGATAGGTAGATAGATAGATAGATATATAGATAGATAGGTAGATTCGTCATACAAGTTTATACAATTGTTCAGCTCTTCAGTATACAGACAGACAGACAGACAGAAAGTATAGTATTACGAGGTGTATACATGACACCACTTAGGAGGAGCAGGGATTAAAGGAATATATAAACCGGTGTAAAGATGACGGGCAACGTGGGGGAGGAGGTAGGGGGGTGTGGAGGGGGAAGTAGGGGGAGGGGAAGTAGGGGGGTGTGGGAGAAGGTATTGAGAGAGAAAAGGAGGTAACTTGGTAATAGGGAGGAAGTGAGGGAAGAAAAATGAGAAGGAGAGAGAGGAAGGAGAGGAGGTGCCATCACACAAGGGGAGATAGATTTACCACCTCATACTCACCACACACCACTACCACACCACCACATACCACCCCCACCCACCCACACCCCACCACCACAAGCACACCACCACATACTCACCACACCACCACTCACACTACCAATACACCACACCACTCACCACACCACCACATACTACCCCACCACACCCATTACCACCACCACAAACCACACCACCACATACTACCCCACCACCCATTACCCCACCACCACAACCACACCACCACAACCACACCACCACCACTACCACACCACCACCACTACCACACCACCACCACTACGCCACACACCACACCACCCACTACCCCACCACACTACTACTACCAACATCACCCACTACCACACCACCACCACTACGCCACACACCACACACCCCACCCACTACCCCACCACACTACTACTACCAACACCACCCACTACCACACACCACCACCACTACACACACACACCACACCACCCACTACCCCACCACACACTACTACCCCACCACACTACTACTACCAACACCACCCACTACCACACCACCACCACACGCCACACACCACACCACCCACTACCCCACCACACAACTACCCCACCACACACTACTACTACCCCACCACACTACTACTACCCCACCACACTACCACTACCCCACCACACTATACCAACACCACCCACTACCACACCACCACTCTACCACAGAACTAATGAGAACAGAGAAGAAAGTCCTGTGTGACAAATATATAGACGTAAAGTTTAGTATGGAATGTTGGGTGGTGAGGGATGTTGACGTGTGGGGAGGGAGGGGGAGAGAGGGGAGTGATAAATAGAAAGAGAGAAAGACCGACAGAAAGTTATAGATAAACATAATAAAGGAAGACAGACGGATTGAAAAACTCTCCTCATCTTCCTCCTCCCTCTTTCTCCTTCCCTTTCCCTTCCTCTCCTCCTTTACTCCAACTTCCTTCTTCCTCTCCCTGGTACCTCCTTCTCTCCCCCCCCCCTCCTCTTTCCTTCCTTCCTCTTCCTCCTCTTACTCCCAACCCCTAAACCTCCCCTCACCCCCCTCCACCTCCCCCTCCTTACCCCGCCACCTCACCCCATCCCTACCCCGCCCCACCTCACCTAGGGGCCCCCAGCTGGATGTCTCGTAAATTTCATTACTTATAAACATATACTTTTGAGAAATATACTGTTTACGAGCGTTGAGAGAGAGAGAGAGAGAGAGAGAGAGAGAGAGAGAGAGAGAGATGAATACTGCTTGAATGAGAGAGAAGAATGATAGAGAGAGAGAGAGAGTTATGAATGCTGCGTGTGTGAGAGAGAGAGAGAGAGAGAGAGAGAGAGAGAGAGAGTGAGTCGTTCTTCCCTATCCTGTCGTTTATTCAGTTCCCACTATAAGACGACCATGCCCAAATAACTGTTAAGTCGTTCTTAAAATCATCTTGTTAAAGTTCCCAGCACTGAAAGACTAAGTTTTCACCCTCCACCTTAAGATAAATTATAACTACTGTATATACCTGACTTTTAAATAAATAACTAAATACCTGGATTACTTTTTATTAGATGTGTTAGTATTATGTGATAAGGGAAGGGAGGAAGTAATGTTAGTCCGGTATGAACGTGTGTGTGTGTGTGTGTCAGATCATTAATGGTTCTCATAATGGCGTTTTAAGTGCGTCGTCTCTTTTGTTTTTTTGCCCTCCGAGTGTAATTATAGTGGTGTTATATTTTATCTGCGTTAATAAAAAATAGTTCTACGCCAAGATACGCAAGCAGGTGATGATGGTGTACTAAAGGTGATGTAATTAGAGATCACCTGAGGATTAACCACCCTCAGCTTAATTCACTCTGAGATTAATCATCCTAACGCTAACCTAACCTAAGCTAAACTAACCTAACCTAACATTATCTAACCTAACTTAAGCTAAACTAACCTAACTTAATATAACCTAACCTAACCTTTTATTATGAGGAAGTTTAACAATAATCAAATCAAATAATTAATGGGGGTGCTAATCTTCAGGTGATGCAAGCAAAGGTGAATAGATAGATAGTAATAACCCAAAAATACCTGCGCTAATTAATATAATCCTTGATACAGGTATGATCCGCTCGCCGATACTACCTGTGGAATTATTTTTTAGGAATAAATTAAGAAATGCTGACCTGTGTTTCATTAATTAGATGAGCATTTTATAGGGGAGAGTTCTCAGGTAAGTATTTCTATTCATTAATGGTAATAGATGCAGTTGGATGCCTCTACTTAAAATTATTCCCGGGGGGGGTGACCGCTGGAGTACCCGAGAATTTAACCTAACCTAACCTAACCCTAACCTATACGTTAATAAGCTTACATACCTTCTCCCCTCTCTCTCTCTCTCTCTCTCTCTCTCTCTCTCTCTCTCTCTCTCTCTCTCTCTCTCTCTCTCTCTCGCCTCGTTAGGTTAAAGGGTAAGTTAAATTAGGTTAGGTTAGGTTAGAGTTGATTATATAGATTTAAGTTAAGTTAGATTGGATAATGTTTACTTTGGTTAGATTAGATTAGGTTTTAAGTTAATGTCACTCGGTACTTATGTTAAACGTCACACACACACACACACACACACACACACACACACACACACACACAGTAAATCAATTAACCCTGAACAGATCTTCTACGTGATATACAGAGGCAGGGGGTGGTGTGGGGGGTCTGTCTCAGTTCCCCCTCCCGCCCCCATACAACCCTCCTCATCCCCCCCCCCCTGCTGTGTTGATGGCGAAGACAGAGTTGCTCCAGATAATATGGCTCCTTATAGCCAAATACGGGGGAGCAGTTAGCACCCTCTAGGCATTTCGACAAGGGAGGGAGGGGGAGAGTGTGGTGATGTGGTGGTGTAGCCAGGGAGGAATGTGGTGGTGTGGTGAGGTGGAGTGTGTGGTGAGGGTGTGGTGAGGACGGGTGTAGTGATGATGGTGGAAGGAGGTGTGGTGATGATGGTGCAGAGAGAGGCGGGATGGTGAGGAAAGGAGATAAGAAAAGAAAGAGAGAGTGTCAGCTAAATACGATTCATCTTACATTAGTATAACTGGTAGGTAAAAAATTATAATAAAAAATAAACATATAAATTATCAAATTATTTTCATCTTACCTGATCGTTTTGTGGAATTATATAATGGAAATGAGGTCGGAATGTCTTACCTGTATTAACTCGTTCTCTCTTGTTTATTTTTTATGAAGATTAAGTTTAGGGAGGGTAGGTAGGGGAGGAGGGAGGAGGTGCGTGTTGCGTGGTATCGTCTGGATAATGTTATTTGGAATATACGAGGTGTTTACTTTCTAACTGTGAGGCATTTCCGTTTTCTTTCCTGCTTTCTCTCTCTCTCTCTCTCTCTCCAATGCTTATTTTTCTCATTCTTTGTCCTATTACTCTCTGTCTCTTTACCTCTCACACTTTCTCTTTCTGTCTCAATCCCCCCCCTCCTCTCTCTCTCTCTCTCTCCCCCACTATCCTGTACTCCCCACCCTCCCCTTCTCCCCCACCACCACTAAACTCCCCATCTACTCCCCACCCCCGGCCAGAGGTTCCTGCATGCCCCCGCCCACTGAGATTTGCATTACGGAACAATTCTCTTGGTAAATATTAGGTAGCGTGAGGGACCGGCCGCCCGCCCGCCCGCCCCAGCACGCACAGGACCACGGCGAGGCGGGACACGGAAATATACTGGATCACCTGAAGATTGGTCACCCCGGCTTATTTCACCTGAAGATTAACCACCCTAATGCTAGCTTATCTTATATTTAGTATTAATAATGATGATTGTAATAATAATTGTTATAATAATGATAATACGTTATTAATAATTATAATTATTAGGAAAATATTCTTAATTTTACAAAAGTTATGATGAAGAATATTAATATATACTGTAAATAATGATGATCGGTCAGCAATAATAATGTTGAGGATAAAAATAACGACAATAACATCGGCGGCAAAAATTAAAAATACTTTAATAAATTTCTTAGTTTATTATTATTATTATTATTATTGGCAATTTTATTATTATTATTAGTAGTAGTAGTAATCTCACATAACAAACTTTAGTGTAAAATTCCGTTTTTACGTATTTTCGTGTAAAGTTGAACGTTTACCTGAAGTTGTAAATTCAGTGAGTGTGAAACCAACAAGGTGAGAGTCGGGGCTGACTGACTTACACACAGAGGGGGTCCCTGTGAGGAGTATTATGGCTTAGAGAGAGAGAGAGAGAGAGAGAGAGAGAGAGAGAGCCTGTTTTTATAGCTATGGGCCAGGTTCAGTGTTTTTACGGGGGCCGACAGGTAAGTCTTCCCCGTACCTCGGAACCAATATTTTACCTGGTCTATCTATCTATCTATCTATCTATCTCTATCGTTTATAAGTTGTATGATTACATGCACATTTTATCAGTCATCGTCATCATCATCAAAATCACAATTATCACCGTTATCTTTATCTTCATTATCTTCATCATCGTCGTGGTAACTATTATCGTCATTGTTGTAATTTATTAATTTTTTTAACTAACTGATTTGTTTATTTACATTTTTTATTTATCAATTTATGTATTTATTGTCGCCTTTATTTTCATATTATCTCAACTATAGTTCGTAGTAAAAAAAAAATATTATTTTGTATTTTTTATATATATTTTTATTTTGTATTTATTTATTTTTTTCTCTTCCGTTTTTATTTTTCGTTATATATTTTCTCGTAATATTTGCATTATTATTTTTGTAAAGAAGTTTAAAATTTTTGGGGTAATATTTCTAGTATTTTTCCGTTGCCGTTTTATTATTTTTTGGTAGTATTTTTTATTGTTGTTAAGTTTTTATGTTCTCTTTCGTTACATTTGTATTTGTCTTTGTCCGCAATATTTATATTTTCGTAATTTTTTTTCGTAGCATTTTTTACCGTAATTTTATTTTTTCCGGATATTTTTCATACATATCTCACCATTTTTATAATTTACACCAAAAAAAAAATCGTATAATTTCTTTAATTTTGTTCGTAAAATTTATTAGTTTTTCGAATATTTTTTGTAGTTTTCGTAAACATTTTCGTGTTTTTTCTGTAACATTTTGTGATCGTCTCGTAAAAAAATATTTATAGAATTTTTCGCTGTTATTTTAGTAAAACAAATTATATCTAATTTTTCAGTCATTTCTTTAGAATTTACTTCAATAAGATTTATTAAATTTTTCATAGTTTTTACTTTTTCCCCGAAGCAGTATTTAATTTTTCCCCGAAGCAGTATTTATTTTTTTCCCCCCGAGTCTGTTTCAAATTTTTTCCCGAAGCAGTATTTAATTTTTTCCCCGAAGCAGTATTTATTTTTTCCCCTAATCTGTTTCTATTTTTTTCCCGAAGCAGTATTTAATTTTTTCCCGAAACAGTATTTAATTTTTCCCCCGAAGCAGTTTCATTATCACCGTAATACACTTTTAATGCCAATTATTTCGTGTGTGTTGTCAACTTCACCCACACCGTCCCCGCCACCTGCCGTAGCCTTCCTCCCTCGCCTCCACCTGTGTCTGTCTGTCTGTTTGTCTCTTTTATCTCTCAGCTGTGCCTTCTCTTCTCTTTCTCACCTGTGTCTCTAACCTTCTCTTATTCTCTCTCTCCTTGACTTTCCTCTCTCTCTCCTGTCTCTCCCTGTCTCTTTCTCTCATCTCTTTTTCCTCCTCTTCTCTCCCTCCTCTCTGGTGTGGGTGTACCCCTGCCGTGTTATCAAGCGAGCTAGGGGCCGAGTACAAAGCGATAACCCTCTCTGTATGGGAGCTGCTGTACCCGAGGGAGTCCTGACGCCACTCTCGCTCTACTGCAGGAGTCCAGGGAAGGAGGTCCTATACTGCAGGAGTCCAGTGAAGGGAAGTCCTATTGTCACAGTCCATGAAAGTTAGGTTAGGTTAGGTTAGATTAAGGCGAGTTGTTTTTGTTGGTTTTGTTTGGGTTAGGTTAGGTTGAGTTGTGTTGGGTTAAATTAGGTTCGGTTAGGTTCTAGGTTGAGTAGAGTTAGGTTTGGTTAGGTGATAACTTGATATTATTTAACATGTTATATCCCCGGGTACAGAATGCATTACGAACGTCTGTGTCTCATGACCCACATTATTTCTATCACAATTGGTATAAGCTGATGTAAGGTAATGGATACATTGTGTTGATTATTCCATGATGATAATTGTTTACAGGTATTTCAAATTTTGGGATCAGGTGAAAATTACACTTTTGGCTTTGTAAAATTTAATAGTGAGGGTAATGTTGATTAGTTCCTCTACTTCTGTCTGTCTGTGTCTGTCTGTCTGTCTGTCTGTCTTGAAGGTGACGGTCAGACGAGAGATACTGGAGGGTTTGGTATGGTGGGACGTGGGTGGAGGTTGTGGTGTGACAGGGATGGTGTGTGGTGTTGTGGTGTGATAGGGATGGTGTGTGGTGTTGTGGTGTGATAGGGATGGTGTGTGGTGTTGTGGTGTGACAGGGATGGTGTGTGGTGTTGTGGTGTGACAGGGATGGTGTGTGGTGTTGTGGTGTGACAGGGATGGTGTTGTGGTGTGACAGGGATGGTGTGTGGTGTTGTGGTGTGACAGGGATGGTGTGTGGTGTTGTGGTGTGACAGGGATGGTGTTGTGGTGTGACAGGGATGGTGTGTGGTGTTGTGGTGTGATAGGGATGGTGTGTGGTGTTGTGGTGTGACAGGGATGGTGTTGTGGTGTTGACGATATAGGTGGAAGGATGTGATGATGTGCATGCAGGTGTACTGTACAGTCAGTATCTACGGGAGCTGTTAATTAAAGTCAATATTCTCCAGGTATATACGATGACCCGCAGTTATGTCTTGATCCTCCAGTATATCATTTAATGTGTTGTGCTTCAGCTGTTATAGGTATATATATACGGTGGAGTTACGTTACTGTTAGAGGAGATATGGATTATTATTAAATGACTCGATATATGCTTGTCCACAAGTTCCCATGCACCGCTACCAAAAATGAATAAATAAATAAATAAATAAAAATATCACATGTAATACTTATAATTTTAATCGTATCCTTTTTTATATTTTTTGGTTCGTTTTTATTGTTATTGAATTTTTTTTTTATTATTGTTATTTTCGTAGTTCGTGGTTAATGGGTAGTAATTAAGCAATTGAAAGTGGAGCGGTTATTATTATTATTTTTTGTGTCAATTATCACCTCCAATTAGGGTAGGTGAGAGTCATTAATGGCATCATTAGTTATATATATATATATTTATATATAATTGATGATAAATTTATATTGTAATTATATATTGATCTCACTTGATTGCCTACGCGATTTTGGCCGTTCTCACACACACACCGTTAAATAATAATCAATAATTAAATTTTATCTCATCAAATATAACTCCTTTCCACTTCCAAAATTAATCTCGATTAATCCGGTTAATTTATCATTCGATTCCAGTACAGGTATTTTATTAATGAAATTTTAAAGTACGGTTAATAATGGTATGCGTAAATAACCTCTTCTATTATGAGTTATTACACCGAACATCACCACCAGCTGTCTGTATCGTCGTTAGCTGTCTGTATCGTCGCCAGCCGCTTAAGCGTCTGTATCGTCGTTAGCTGTCTGTATCGTCGTTAGCTGTCTGTATCGTCGTTAGCTGTCTGTATCGTCGTTAGCTGTCTGTATCGTCGTTAGCTGTCTGTATCGTCGTTAGCTGTCTGTATCGTCGCCAGCTGTCTGTATCGTCGCCAGCTGTCTGTATCGTCGCCAGCTGTCTGTATCGTCGTTAGCTGTCTGTGGTTAAGCGGTGTTGTTATTGTATTGACTGTGACACAGAAACGGTCACAGCGGTACCTCACGTGTACCCACATACTCACACATGCATACAAATGTTACACGCACACACACACACACACGCACACACACACACGCAGAACACAAAAACAATTACATACATACATATATACACACACACCACCGCCTTCGTCTCAACGCCTCGTGAACGCCCCTTGCAAGGTTATGCGTTCAAAACCTAGAGTTCATCTTACCTGCGTTGGTTAGGTCAATGAACGCCTCTTCCGACTGACAAGCGTTGAAAGGCTGTCTCTATAATACACAGCTCAACGCAGAAATGAGAGGAATAAATCCGGATAAATAAAAAGAACACGAGAAATAATGGAAATAAATCAACGAAGATGAAATAAAGATAATTGATAGAAGAAGAATTGAAATACACGAAAGAAGAAGAATTATGAAGATATATGAAAGAAGAATAAATAATGAAAATAAATAAAAGAAGAAGAGAAAGAACGAAGGGAAATAAAGAACACAAGATAAAACAAAAAATAAATAAAGAAACAAACATAGGAAACGAACAAAGAGATGGGAATAAATAAGAACAGCGAAATAAATAAGGAATAAACACGGAAAATAAGGGAAAAAACAATCAAGAAAATGAGAAAATACGTAACAGGAGATAAGATAACAGGGAAAATTAATTAACGAATAAGCAACTGCATAATAGGAGGAGGAGGAGGAGGAGATAATAAATTACGAAAGAGAAGAACAAGGAAATAACTAAAATAAACAGAGAAATGCAAAGAAAAATGAGAAATTTCAAGAAGAAAAATAAACAAGACAGATAACAGAAGAAGACAACAAGGAAATAAAGAGAAGAAAACAATTATTAAAACAAAAAAACAAAATAAAGACAACAAAGAAATCAGACAAACAAGGAAAATAAAGAAACAAATCAAAATAAAGAAAAAACAAACAAAAGAGAACTACAAATAAAATGTCCACAAGAAAACGGATGAGAAAGACATGGATAATGAATAAAGACAATAATTAAAAAAAAACAGAGAACAAACCCCCACACGTCTGTCCCCTTGTTGTACACCACCACACAAGACGCGTTATTATTATTATTATTATTATTATTATTATTATTATTATTATTATTATTATTATTATTATTATTATTATTTTTATTATATTACAACAAATTATCTTTATATTTATTTATCGATTTTGTTTTTGTTTTTTATTGTCAACTTTTTCACATATATGATTGTGTGTTTGTTCGTTTGTTTTTGTTCGTGTGTGTTTTTATGTGTATTCGCTAATGTTATGAATCATACATTTTTTATACATTGTTACCGCTCAACCATACATCGATATACATGCACTGTTACTGCTTAATCATACGTTTTTATACATTATTACCGCCCAATCATACATATTCCTTTCATTCGCCTCAAACCATACATATTATACATTCTTCCTTACAATTATACACAACAGGAAATACAATTACCCTCTTCACTGTACATACCTCCAGCTAGTTAAGTATACAGTATTAACGACCATTATCTGTGTTGGTGTACGCTTTTCGCTGTTAACGGATAGCCATAGCCGCCTTTTGGAGTACAGTAAAACCTTTAGATAACGGACTTGGATTTAACGGATTCTCTTTTTTTCCATTGATCGAGTCCGTTAGAAGGAAGTTTCGTATATAACGGACGGATTTTGATCGAACGGACTATATTTTCTCATTTATTGGTCCATTAAATATCAGGTTTCACTGTTTTAGACTGAATGTATTACAGTACTCTCTCTCTCTCTCTTTCTCTCTTTATTTTTCTCTATCTCATTCCCTATCTAACCTACCTCTCTCTCTCTCTCTCTCTCTCTCTCTCTCTGTCATTCTAAACAGTTATTGCCTCCTTTATTCACTGACCTTCTCTTCACCTCACTAACTCTCTCATTTACTCTTATTGATTTGCACACATTCCTCCTCCTCCTCCCCCCTCCCTCCCATCCCAGTGTTGTATCGTCGAAATAGAAGAGTTTCCTGCAACCATATACTGTCAACCTGGCTCTCTCTCTCTCTCTCTCTCTCTCTCTCTCTCTCTCTCTCTCTCTCGTGTGTGTGTATGTTCTGTCTCTCTGTCTGGTTTGTATGTTCTTTCTCTGTCTTTCTTTTATCTTTGGGGTTAGGTTAGGTTAGGTTAGGTTAGCGTTAAGGGGTGTTTAATCATCAGGTGAATTAAACAAGGGGGAACTAATTTTCAGATTATCTCATCTGTAACACATTTGGTACACCGAACCTCCGTCACATATGGTTTACAGTCGCTCTCCGCTGCCCCTGCAAGACGTACGTGTGTGCGTGTATGTGGTGTGTGCGTGTGTGTGTGTGTGTGTGTGTCATATTAGTTTTCTTTTAGTTCTCTACCTGTCACGTGATAAATGGCAGAGGTGTCGTCCGTGTCAACAAATGTGTACTAAAGGATGAAAAGGATGAGGAGATATATTTTTTTTTTATCTGTGTGTAAAGGCAGAGTTGATCACCTGACAGCTTACAGTATACAAACAGCTGATGTGTTTTAAAAATAGAAGTTTGCTCAGGTAGAAACACGACTAACGAGACGAGATGCTAACCCGCTCTATGGTAATGAATTCTAAAAGAAGTTATTACTCAAACTAATGAATTTCCAATAAGTGTGTGTGTGTGTGGAAGTCGTTCGTGTGTGTGTGTGTGTGGGGGTCTGGATTCGTGTGTGTGTGTCTCCGGCAGCCCATATACATTAAACAGCTAGTCTCGTCCGTCCACACGCGTACAGTGACACCTGGTAACAGCTTCATAATGACATACATATAATACAGTACTCTTGAATACTGATGAGGAGATGAGGTTTACATGCCGCAGTTTAGGGTGTGTGGGGGTGTGGTGGTGTGTGAGGTGGGTGTTAAGGGGTGTGGTAAGGGTGTGGTGTGTGTGAGGGTGGGTGTTAAGGGTGTGGTGTGTGTGTGTTCAGGTGGGCGGTGTGTGAGGATGGGCGGTGTGTGAGGGTGGGTGGTAAACATAAGACAGTGGGCGGTGGTTGTAGCGGCCGTGCATGTCACCACCCAACGTATCAACTTGTCATCTTAACACCCAGGATTTCAGTTATATCGTAGACATGACACTGCGGTGATAATGGAGAGAGAGAGAGAGAGAGAGAGAAACACCTCGCCTACTGTATCATGCTTGGTCAGGTCGCGGGTGATACCATCTCCCATAACCGCCGCTAATATCGTGCACACCCTCACTGTATGGCTTGTCGCTCTTAGCCCGCTGGCCTCTACACTCGCCGCTGGCTTCTGCCTCGCCCGCTGGCCTCTACCTCGCCCGCTAGCCTCTGCCTCGCCCTTTGGCTTCTACCTCACTGGCTCTACCTCGCCCGCTGGCGCTACCTCGCCGCCTTCACCTGTGGGTTTCTGAGGGGGAAGGTTGTTGTTTTTCTCTGGTTTAAAACTCAAGATAAGTTAATGTGCCGACTTTGTCAAGTGGTGGCCGGGCCAGTAGTGTGTTGACAGTGTCAGTTGTTCACTCATAATCATTCAATATTTTTTCTTTGAATAAGATGTTGAAAAAACAGATGATGCGTAAAATGTATAATTTTAATCATGTGGTGGACCCGACCCGGCCTGGTAGGCCACACACACGGCTGCGTCAGGTCCGCACTAGTTACAAGATAATAATCCCTCAAGTTACAACTCGTACATCAAGGCGGCGCGGGCGAATACCCTGCCATTGTATCCCGTGTGGTGGGTTAAGGCGGGCGTGCTGGCCATCATCAGTAGGCGCGCGAGTGCTCCCGCCCGCGCACCGGCCCACGCCTCCTTCATCGCCGCTCGTAAATCATGAGTGAATCTCCTGACAGCACAACAATGACAGGAAACACGAAAAGCACATAACGTGGCGGCGACCTACCTTTGTGTTGGCGGGAGAGTGGCTGAGTCTGGCCCTTCCGTCGCCTCCGAGTCTCCGCCGCGGCCCACACACGCCCACCTCGCCTGCTTCGTTGCCTCTTGTAAAGGTTTTTGAAGAATAGCCTGCGGCAGAGATCTCCGCCGTGATAAGGCGGGATTCGCACTGCGTGTCCCGCTTTCCGATTATATCCAGCTAGTAAAAGGATAGCATAGCCCCGAGTTCACTGGCTGTCTCATTCGGTATTTGTAATACGGAGGAGGCATAGGCTGGCGACTCACGGTAAGGCGGAGCCACGCGGCCGAGAGCCAGACACTCTGCACGCTTCGGAATTGAGGTGGATCGAGTTGTGTGCGCACGCACTTGGAACCTCCCACCGCCGCTAATCTTCCGGGGCGGGAAATGATATATGTACTCCTTGACATAAATCCAGTATCCTAATTATTTTTAACTCCTACCTGGGGCCTGCACATACCAGATAAAATTCCGGGGGATTGCGAGAACAGACATTTGTACGGACAACCAGCAGAGTATAACAAGTAGCGCGACCGCAGGTAAATACGCCAGGCCGACCCCGCGATGGTCTCATACCGGCCGGGGCCTGTCCTGTATGGTAGGTAGAGATGATGAGTGTTGCCAGCTGCTGTTAAACCTTTTAATTATCTACTGCAAGACTGGTGGGCCTCTACCTCCATTATATCACCTGCACTTTATCCATGAGTGCAGTGCTACTAATACACAGCCTCACACACCCCTACACACACCCCTACATCCTCACAGACACCCTACACTAACACATCCCTACACCCTAACACACACCCCTACACTAGCACACACCCCTACACCCCTAACACACACCTACATCCCTCCACAGACCTACACTTACACTGTACACACCTACTTTCTTACACCTACACTAACACACTTCATCATAAGACACCCTGCACTACTTACACACTGCTTACACACCCCTGCATACAACACACCCCCTACACTAACACACCTCTGCATCCTCACAGACACCCCCTGCACCCTAACACACATCCCTACACTAACACACCCCTACACTAACACACCCCTACATCCTCACAGACACTACACCTAACACACCTACACCCTAACACACCCCTACACCTCACAGACACTACACCTACAGCACTACACACCTAACACACATACACCTCACACACACCCCTACACACCCCACATCCTCACACCCCTACCTCACACACCCTTACACCCTCACACACACACACCTCATACACACCCCTACATCCTCACACACACCTACACCCTCACACACACCCCTACACCCTCACACACCCCTACACCCTCACACACCCCTACACCCTCA
The DNA here is from genome assembly GCF_018991925.1 of Homarus americanus. NCBI lineage: Eukaryota > Metazoa > Arthropoda > Malacostraca > Decapoda > Nephropidae > Homarus > Homarus americanus. Next base: position 207,702 of record NW_024750135.1, on the reverse strand, counting down.
CACCACACCCCTACACCCTAACACACCCCTACACCTCACACACCCCTACATCCTCCACACACACTACATCCTCCACACACCCCTACACCCTCACACACACCCTTACACCCTCACACACACCTACTCACACACACACCCTACACCCTCACACACACCCCTACACCGCCTCACACACCCATACACCCTCACACCCCTACACCCTCACACACACCCTACACCCTCACACACACCCCTACACCCTCACACACACACACCCCTACATCCTCACACACCCCTACACCTCACACACACACCCCTACACCCTCACACACACCCATACACCCTCACACACACTTTCACCCTCACACTTTCACACCCTCACCCTACACCCTCACACACCCCCTACATCCTCACACCCCATTCTCCACCCATACCTCACACACCTACATCCTCCACACACACCTACACCTCACACACCCTGTTCACACACACCCTACGCCTCACACACTGTCACCCTCACGCACACCCCTACACCTCACACACACACCCCTACACCTCACTACACCTCCACTACACCCTCACACGCTCCTACACCCTCACACACACTCCCTACACCCTCACCCACACCACGCACAGCCTACGCCTCACACACACACCCTACACCCTCACCTTCCTACACCTCACACCCACACACCTCGCCTCCACCTCCTGCCCTCCACACACCCTACACCCCACACCTAGCCCTACACCCTCACCACACACCCTACACCCTCACACCCCTCCTACACCCTCCACCACACACCCTACACCCTCACCACACACCTACACCCTCACACCCTCACCTCACACACACACACACCTCACCCTACACCCTCACACACACACACCTCACACACACACACACACACCCCTACACCCTCACACACACACACCCCTACACTGCACCTCACACACACCCCTACACTCTCACACACCTCACACCTCTACACCCTCACACCCCTGCCCTCACACACCCTACACCTTCACACACACCCCACCTTCACACACTACACGCTTCACACACACACTTATCCCTACACCCCACACCCCTACACCCTCCTTCACCCTCACACACCTACATCCTCACACACCCCTACACCCCTCACACACCCACCCTCACACACACCCCTACACCTCACACCCCACCCTCACACACCCCTACACACACCCCTACATCCTCCACACACACCCTACACCCTCACACACCTACACCCTCACACCACACCCCTACACCCTCACACCACACCCCTACACCCTCACACGCACACCCCCTACACCCTCACACACACACACACACACACACACACACACACACACCGGCTCCTACTACCACCTGAGATCCCTTGTCCGAGGTGCTGTTCGACACCACAACAGCCCATACGTGCACAGGCAGTCGCTATAAGAACAGCCCAGTCCCAACCATTGTTATAAAATTATCAATAACTTGTAATAAATCAATTATTCACTCCCAGTAAACTGCTCCTTACACTATCACTATATTTGAAATGAACTGTAGTTTGAGCTTTTCCCCATCTAGTTATTATGTCTTATTTGTGTCACTTATGTTACTTGTATATTATTGTAATTCAACATTCCCAAATATGTAACTGTATTTTCAGCCTTCTGGCTGCTAAACTCTTTCAATAAACCGTTAATTATTATTATTATTATTACACACACACCCTACACTTTCACACACACCTCACCCTCACACACACCCTGCCTACACCTCACACCCTTTCACCCTCACACCCCTACGCCTCACACACCCCTACACCCTCACACACACCCTACACCTTCACACCTACACCCTCACACCACACCCTACACCTCACACACACACCCTACACCTCACACACACCCCTACACCCTCACACACACCCCTACACCTCACACCCCACACCCTCACACACACCCCCTACATCCTCACCCCCTACACCCTCACACACCCCTACACCCTCACACACACCCTACACCCTCACACCCCTACACCCTCACCGCACCTACACCCTCACCCCACACCCCTACACCTCACACACTACACCTCACACACACCTACACCCCTCACACACACCCCTACACCTCCACACTACACCCTCACACACACCTACACCCTCACACACCCCCTACACCCTCACACACACCCCTACACCCTCACACACCCCTACACCCTCACACACACCCTACACCTCACACGCTACACACACCCCTGCACCTAACACACACCTCACACCCCAACACCTAACACACACACACACACACACACACACACACACAGACACACCCCTACACAAACACACACCTCACCATCACACACACACACACACACACACACACACACACACACACACACATAACTCACTCCTTCCTTCTGACCATCACATATAACTAAGAGCCTATACTATGCAACCTAGGAGAGAGGAGAGAGAGAGAGAGAGAGAGAGGCATGCAGAAGTGACCTGAAGATTCTCATAAAGCTTTTTGGGGGGGGTATAAATGACGAATTCTGGGATACATGATTCCTTTATCGTCAGATTTTTCTGGGTGACGGAGTATAAGATCTACCTTAGTGATCTGACCGCTGCTAATGAGGAGCCATCCGTCGGAGACTCCAGACCTGCTTTAGTGGACAAGGCTAGACCGCTCTGTCGACATCCTCTTGAGGGGATTTTTTCCTCCGTCAGCACCGAGTTTCACGCACATGCCTCTTTTGGTGGTCAGGAAGACTCGACTCCTTACAGTGTTCCAGCAGTATTGTCTTTGGGTATATGCCTTGATGGTGAGGGAGGAGGGAGGAAGAGAGGGTAGGGGTGTGTGGGGGTGTTATAGGTGAAGGAAGCGAAGGATATGTATAACACCACAGAGGACAGGTGGGCGGCTGGGGAGAAGGAGGAGGAGAGGTGGGACCAGGAGAGAAGAGGAGGACCAGGAGGGAGGGGAGGGACCAGGAGGAGGAGAGGAGGGACCAGGAGGAGGAGGGACCAGGAGGAGAGGAGGGACCAGGAGGAGGAGAGGAGGGACCAGGAGGAGGAGGAGGGACCAGGAGGGAGGGAGGAGGGACCAGGAGGAGAGGAGGGACCAGGAGGAGGAGGACCAGGAGGAGAGGGACCAGGAGGAGAGAGGAGGGACCAGGAGGAGGAGGAGGGACCAGGAGGAGGAGGAGGACCAGGAGGAGAGGAGGGACAGGAGGAGAAGAGGAGGACCAGGAGGAAGAGGAGGGACCAGGAGGAGGAGGACCAGGAGGAGGGACCAGGAGGAGAAGAGGAGGGACCAGTTGGAGGAGAGGAGGACCAGGATTGGAGGAAGGAGGACCAGTTGGAGGAGAGGAGGACCAGGAGGAGGAGAGGAGGGACCAGGAGGGAGAAAGAGGAGGACCAGGTGGAGGAGGACCACCAAGAGGAGGAGAGGACAAGGAGGAGGACTCAGGTAGCGATGTATACACGGGTGTCTGCTGCAGTATAAAATGTCACAGAACCTTGTTTTTTCATGGGTGAGAGAGAGAGAGAGAGAGAGAGAGAGAGAGAGAGAGTACCTGTGATCAGCTCTCTGGCAGGGGTACCTTCAGTGAAATATTCCGTGTAGGTACTCTCAATCTACCTCACCTGGCGGGTCCGCTGCTGTGTGTTGCTCCTGAGGTCGGGGGTCAAGAGTTCACTCCCGCCCAAAATGAAACAGCATCGACCCCAAATGAGATACAACTTGGTCAGGGTAAGTCAGTTCGGAGACTCATTCCCGTGACTCGGTTTCGCCACGGGGAGTGAACTTTGGTCCCCGGTTGTACATCATTAAGTGTAGCGACGCTTACAGCTCACACAGGTGTACTTGTATGTTGCTGACAGTGGAGTATGTTGTATGTTGCTGACAGCGGTGCAATGTTGCCAACACAGGTGTATATTGTATGTTGCTGACAGTGGTGTATGTTTCTGGCCTTCATAATGAGGTGTGGCAAGACGGACACATTCCAACACCCTCCAACATTGTCAACACTTTAAATCAGCACAAAATCCGGATTGGCCAGACAAAAACTGAAACAAAACGATAATAAGAGACGAACGACTTCATAATATTAAATAACTCGTCTTGTACATTTACATGTATTCAATGACTTTAATATTATACACTTAGGTAGTTATTACTGTCCCATTGTGAGTTAGTTAATTTGTGTTTAATGTTCTTATATGAGGAAGATTTGGCGGCATTAGAGGTGACTGGTGATTAAGTCTTGGGTATTGATATGCCAGTTTTCAGTCCATACACACACACACACACACACACACACACACATACACATATTATGGCTCGTCTCTCATGGGTTACCTGAAGATTAAACACCCTAACGCTACCTGGTGGTGGTTTAGGTTAGGTTAGGTTAGGTTAGGTTAGGTTAGGTTAGGGTTAGGTTAGGTTGGTTGTACTAGATTAGGTTAGGTTAGGGTAAGTAAGAGTAGAATAGACTAGATTAGGTTTGGTTAGGTTAGGTTAGACTAGCTTTGGTTAGGGCAGGTTAGGCTAGACTAGATTTGGTTAGGTTAGGCTAGATTCAGTTAGGTTAGATTAAGGTTTGGTTAGACTAGATTTGGTTAGGGCAGGCTAAGGATTGGGTTTGGTTAGATTAGACTAGATTTGGTAATAGGTTAGGTTAAATTAAGTTAGCGTGGTTTAATCATCAAGCCGAAATAAACTGGGGGTGTGTAATCTTCAGGTGGATCCTCTCATATAATAGAGCCATCGAGGGAGTGAGTCTGGTAAGATTTTATGATCATTGTAATAGTTCCTGTCATAATAAATTACTATGAACTATACCCCGTGTTGTACTCATGGTATTAACTCAAGCCAACCATGAATATTCCCCCCTCTCACTCCTCTCCCCCCTCCCCCCACCCTCTCTCCCTCTCTCTCTCCCCCTCCCCTCTCTCCTCCCTCCCTCTCCTCTCCTTTATCTGATGAAATTTTAATGTTTGTGTTATTAAGGTGAACGAATATACCTGCCTTGGTGTCTGGACGAGGGAGAGGGTGGTGACAAGAGACGAAATATGGGGATTTTTTTTGTTTGGGGCGTAAACATAAATGTAAATACAAAACCTTAACCTGACCTGACCTGACCTGACCTGACCTAACCTAACCTAGCTACGGGGAATTTTTATATTTGTGGCTAAAAAAAAAAGATGAGATATTAAACCAAAACAAAAGATGAAAAAGCGAAAATATGGGGAACTTTTACACGTGACGCCTACAAAAACTCATTTATTAAGAGAAAACAAAAGTATTCAGAAGCTAAAATTGCAGGGAACTTTTATTTTTGTTGTTCTCCTCAAAAAAAAAAAGACTCATTAAGACAAAACAAAAGATGTGGTGACGAAAGGATTGGATGTCGTAAAAGGGGGGTGGGTGGGGGGATAAAGGCAGCTATAAGAGGATCAGACCCCCCGCGTGCGATGCTCCGCTGGGGTGTGACGGCCAGATTACACGCTCCTTATATTCACGCCGCCTTATCTATACACTCCTTGTTATGCAACTACCTGTAGGACCCAGGCAACATCAGAAACACTTGGCCTTCACCTGTATGAGTTAGGGAACCGCAGCAACACCTGTCTACGCACCAGCAAGAGCCAGGCAACACCTGTCCACACACCTGTAAGAACCAGGCAACAGTAGCAACACCTGTCTACACACCTGTAAGACCCAGGCAACACCTCTCTACACACCTGTAAGAGCCAGGCAACAGCAGCAACACCTGAATACACACCTGTAAGAGCCAGGCAACAGTTGCAACACCTAACCACACACTAGACCGTAGTGGTAGAATTATCTATATTCTACTGCTATAGATATAAAACAGAAGATCTATCTATCTATCTATCAGTGTGTGTGTAGCAAGACGTACGGTAGAGCCGGTAGCGTCGGACTCAGCTGGTAGATGACGCAAATGGAGAAGTCAGCCGCCGGTCCATTACTATGAGTGAGCATCTCTACCGGTTGTGGGCAGCGGTTGTAGGAGGTGATGGCGTGGGTCTTGATGGGTTGTGGGCAGCGGTTGTAGGAGGTGATGGCGTGGGTCTTGATGGGTTGTGGGCAGCGGTTGTAGGAGGTGATGGCGTGGGTCTTGATGGGTTGTGGGCTTGTAGGAGGTTGATGGTGGGTGATGGGTTGTGGGGCAGCGGTTGTAGGAGGTTGATGGCGTGGGTCTTGATGGGTTGTGGCGGCGATTGTAGGAGGTGATGGCGTGGGTCTTGATGGGTTGTGGGCAGCGGTTGTAGGAGGTTGATGGCGTGGGTCTTGATGGGTTGTGGGCAGTGGTTGTAGGAGGTTGATGGCGTGGGTCTTGATGGGTTGTGGGCAGCGGTTGTAGGAGGTTGATGGCGTGGGTCTTGGATGGGTTGTGGGGCAGCGGTTGTAGGAGGTGATGGCGTGGGTCTTGATGGGTTGTGGGCAGCGGTTGTAGGAGGTTGATGGCGTGGGTCTTGATGGGTTGTGGGCAGCGATTGTAGGAGGTGATGGCGTGGGTCTTGATGGGTTGTGGGCAGGTTGTAGGAGGTTGATGGCGTGGGTCTTGATGGGTTGTGGGCAGCGGTTGTAGGAGGTTGATGGCGTGGGTCTTGATGGGTTGTGGGCAGCGGTTGTAGGAGGTTGATGGCGTGGGTCTTGATGGGTTGTGGGTTGATTACTGAGTTGTGGTGTAGGGATAGTTGTGTTGTGGCGTAGTGGTGACTGGTCGTTGACGTACAGGTGGGCAGGGCGTTGTTGGGGTCGGGGTGAATCAGGGCTCCTGGGTGAGTTGGGGGCGGGTCAGGGCAGGGCAGGGCAGGGTAGGGTAAGGGAGGGTTGAATGCTCCTGGGTGGTGTATATCAGAGAATGGTTGAGGTTTACACCGTACCTCCCGCTGGGTCCTGAGATGACCCCACCACCGACCGCATCAACACACATTATATATTGGTCAGATCTATACATCACACACACACACACACACACACACTCTCTCTCTCTCTCTCTCTCTCTCTCTCTCTCTCTCTCTCTCTCTCTCTCTCTCTCTCTCTCTCTCTCTCTCTCTCTCTCTCTCTCTCTCTCTCTCTCTCTGTATACGGTACAGGTACAGTGACGCTCCCTGTTGTGACGCTGTACCCCAGGAATAACTTGCCCACAAACACTAAGTAAACACCGGTGGTAATACTAGTTTTTACAGTAGCCATTAAGGAGATAATGGGTGTATTACATAATAGAGAAACAAGATTATTATGCGTTAAAGTTTGTTAATACCTGTTCATTTTTATCACACCTGTTGAAGTTTATTAATGAACGCAGGTGTGTGACGGTAATATACACACACACACACACACACACCAAAGTTTATGTGAATATTGTGTGAAATCTATCGCATCATTATCACTTATTAGTATTTATTTACGAGTCCAAAGAAAAGAATATTTACTTCCGCTTTGATATTCCTTCGTCAAGATATAGTTGTTGAATATTAGTAAGAATATTAACTTGTGGCCTGCATGTTAAACAGGAGAGGGGGAGGGGGAATATGACATCTTAATTGAATTTATTGTACAGTTTACCACCATTAGTGTACACCGTCTGGGGATGTATACGAGACTAAAGGTAAAGAGTATATGGTAGTGAAGATGTGTCTTAATTAACCTGTGCTTTATTCTCTGGTCTGGGAGTTTGACGTGTGTTATATGCATAGGTCATTATTATATCAGGTTTAATTTGAGTTCCTGTTTGGTCGTGTGGGTGTTACTGGTGATAGTGTTGTCATTATTTGTGTTGATGATAATACTAGTGTTGTCAGCTGATAGTATAGTGTTGTCAGCTTAGAGTATAGTGTTGTCAGTATACCCAGTGTTGTCATTACTTTTTTTGGACTAGTGTTGTCAGTGTACCCAAAAAAAAACGTTTTACAGATCACTAGAAGATTAACTCCCAACTTATTTCAACTATGATTAAACACCTCAAAGTTACCTTAGGGGTTTAGGTTAGGTTAATGACAGGGTGGTTAATCTTCAGGTGATTTACATTATGATTTTCCTTAGGTTGCCATGTTATTGACCCAGCTGCCAGACTCGGTGTTCCTTCTTGAATGGTTTTTAAACTGTGGGGCGTCGCTGAGCTTTATACAACCACTAGCAACGTTCACCTCCACTCATGTGTATAAGGTGAATGTTGTTGGGACTGGCTTTGGGTCACCTGAAGATTAAGCCCTATAGCTTATTTTACATTTTGGTTTATCATCCTAACGTTAACCCGTAGTTAGAGCGGGCCGGGGGGGCGTAGTGAAGAACCCCTTTTGTTTATATACTGTATTAATATTGAAGCAGTTTATTTAGCCAGAACACAGATACAGAGTCGATAACAATAACAATATTAACATGACTGAGCCAGTTGAGAGGCTGAGCTCTCCTGTAGGCACCTGATATATACAGTACATTTATCTCAAGGAAGTATTATGTAACATTTAGTATCATCTGGAATAGTACAATAACATGGTGGTAATAAGAACATCTCAGAATATTACCACGATTATCACTTCGATATTTGTATTTATTTTATTTATTTTTTTACATTATATTATACTTATATACATACTTTACAGTGGAGTTGATATACATAAATATGATAAGGGAGGGAAGCAGTACAACACGGGTTGTATTTTAAGGTGGAACAAGAGGACAGAACTGTCAGTATTATGTCTAGTTGGCAAATATATTTATTGCAATGGTAGTTTCTGTCTATCTACATTAATTTTTTTTATACAACGGTTTTGGCGGTACGATAAGAGTGCCGGGGTGCAGTGAGGAACCCGTGATGTGAGAGGGCCGGGGGTGAACATAAGAATGAAGGAAACTGCAGCGGGCCAATTGGCCCACTCTGGGCACTCCCGTTTACACCCAACCCCTATCGCTCATATATCCATCCAACCTATGTTTGAAGCTACCCAGCGTATTCGAGTTAATGATGATGTTTGGTAACTTGCTTCACTCATCCACTACTCTGTTTCCATACCAATGTTTACCTATCTCGCGCCTAAATCTAAGTTTGTCTAATTTAAAACCATTGTTACGAGTTCGCTCCTGGTTGGATAGTTTGAGTACCTTTGTCACCTTTGTTTAGCCCTGACTTCCATTTATATACCTCGATCATATCGCCCCGTCTCTCGAGGGAGTGCAAATTAAGATGCTGAGTAAGTGAGGAAGCTTGTGAAGTGTGTGTTGGTCAAGAGCATGGGGATGAATAATTCTGTCGAGTCAGTCAGTCAGTCACTCAGCCAGTCACTCGACCAGTCAGTCAAAAACACATCACCGTCACGCCATCATCGTTGACTTCTAACCTGTCATAGGAAATGTGACATCCATCCGCATATCCTGGCGAAGATGGACCTCGTTAAGCGGGGACAAACGACCAATAAACGAAAAGAGAGAGAAAAAACGCATTAATTAACGAGGTCATTTTATTTCTACGCTGTCACTTAGTTGTTTATACGAGAAAAGGAGGGAAAGAAATACTACTTCCGGCGTGATAATGTTGGAAGAGATCTGTATACACGCTAAGCTGGGGAAAGGAGAGTGGGGAGGGGAAGGGGTGGTGGGGAGGGGAAGGGGACTCAGGTGGCTAAGGTCTTTATTACCTCGCCTGTAGAGATGGGGAGATAATGAGGAAGAGAGGAAGAGTTCAGAGAGAGAATATAAACAGTGATAGAAGGTAAAAAGAGAGTGTGAGAGAGACTGGAGAAAACACGAGAGGAAAATCTCTCTCTCTCTCTCTCTCTCTCTCTCTCTCTCTCTCTCTCTCTCTCTCTCTCTCTCTCTCTCTCTCTCTCTCTCTCCGGCGCCACACACCTCCTTGCCGAGTCAGCAGTATGCCGTCGACATATCACACCTCCCCCGATTCAAGACTGGCTCCCCTGTGTGACGCTAATTCCCACATCATAAACCTAACCTAACCTAACCTGACCTGACCGAATCTAACCTAACCGAGTCTAGCCTAACCTAACCTGACCGAATCTAACCTAACCGAGTCTAGGCTAACCTAAACTAACCCAACTCAACTGAACCCAACCGTACTTAACCTAAAAATATCGTTCACAGTGGCTATAAGTCTAAGGGATCAAGTCGGTCAGTCAGTCAGTCAGTCGGTCGGTCGGTCAGTCGGTCAGTCGGTCGGTCGGTCGGTCAGTCAGTCAGTCAGTAGGATGACTTATTTTTCCTAGTGGGAGACAAGACAGTGATATACCACCATTAACACACACACACACACTTCAGTATTATGTCAACAAACTCTCCGACTTTAGTGTGTGTTTGTTGCTGGTGCACGAAAGAGTCGAAGTGCACTGCCTTAGTGTGCACCACCGGTAGCGTTTGTATCTGTCGTAAGGGGAGGGGGTGTGGGTGTTGGGGAGGGGGTGGTGTTGGGGTATGGATGTTGGGGTGTGGGTGTTGGGAGGGTGTAGCGTTGGGAGGTGTGGGTGTTGGGGGTGTGGTATTAGGGGAGGGTGTGGTGTTGGGGAGGGTGTGTGGTGTTGGGGAGGGTGTGGTGTTGGTGTGGGTGGGGAGGGTGTTGGGGAGGGTGTGGGTGTTGGGGAGGGTGTGGTGTTGGGGAGGGGGTGTGGTGTTGGTGAGGGGGTGTGGTGTTGGGGGAGGGAAGGGAAGGGGTGTAGGTGGGTGTTGCGTCACTAGAGGAGGAAGGTCAGCCAATATGTCTCCGCTGACGAGGTGTGAGGAAGTGTGGCCTCGTGTTTGGCGTCAGCTAGCGAGAGTGATGAGTTGTGTATGTGAGCGAGGATAGACTTGACCCACTCCCATCACACTACCGGCCCACCACACTACCGGTCCACCACACTACCGGCCCACCACACTACCGGCCCACCACACTACCGGTCCACCACACTACCGCCGGTCCACCAACATAACCACAATTTAATACCTCTATCTGAGAACTGCTGGTGCTGTTGGTACTACTTAACTCTTACTTAGAATCAGTTTAAGGCTTCACTTCACGGGATTAGCGGGCCAACTTTAATTATATTACCTGGAGCTAACATTTATACCACTACCTCGTTAAGTGAGAGCTAAGGAAATGGCGCTTTGGTGTATTAAGATGCACACATTGTAAATCATACTCGCTGATACACCCGGTCCCATTATACATCACCTGCGTCATTATGCTCACCTGCGTCATTATGCTCACCTGCGTCATTATACTCACCTGCGTCATTATACTCACCTGTGTCTTTCTGCTCACCTGCGTCATTATGCTCACCTGCGTCATTATACTCACCTGCGTCATTATGCTCACCTGTGTCTATACTCACCTGTGTCACTTCACTTAAATGACCAGGTGTACAAACAATATACATAGACAGTACAGGTATACAAACAATATAAGCAGACAGTACAGGTATACAAACAAGGGTAAACAATAAACCAATTTAATAAATACCAACATGACATCAACAAAGACACACTCGACATAAACAATCACTCAGGAACCACCGTTTAAGTCATCATCACAACCCTGAACTAGTTAAAGAGGTCAATTTGGGCCATTTTCACCCACTAATAAATGAAAACAAGTTCATCTAGTGTGTGTGTGTGTGTGTGTGTGTGTGTAAAATATCTCAACAGTCCACGTTAACAATTTCAATTTACAGACAAATGAAAGCGAATACATTTAAGTCCGGGCGTGTTTGAAGGTTGTCTTAGAGAAATACACACACACACACACACACACACACAATACCTTAACTTATTTTCCTGTAGATGGGGTGGTGGGGGGGGGGTGTATGTTTTGCGTTATAACATCAACATTATCATCGGTTATTGTGCGCGGTCGGTGTGGTTAGATCTCCCTCCCACAGGTACATAGGACGATTTTGCTTCCTGCCCCCAAACATTCACATCTGCAGGAGAATAGGGTTAAGGTACTAGGTGGTTTTTTTGGGGGCATATATGTTATTCAGTAGCAGCTGAGGTGGACAATTGGAGAAGTCGTATCCCTTTGTTATCCGTGAGTTGTAATTATGATGTGCAAAGTAAACCAGTTCCCCGGATGTGTGTGTGTGTGTGTGTGTGTGTGTGTGTGTGTGTGTGTGTGTGTGTGTGTGACAGAGAGGGAAGACGTTACTCAGTGTCCAGAGAGACGAATTACCTGAGTTGATTATTATTATGTTAATTGGTAACCACTTATAGGTAACTCTTTCACGGGGCGATTTTATTGTGTTTTAGGAGTGAGGTGGATCTGTGTTTGACATTTTTTCTCTCTCCTTCTCTCCCTTATGCACCTTCTTCTTCTTCTTCTTCTTCTTTCTATTTTTTTAATTCTCTCTACCCCCACCCACCCCCCTCCCTCCCCACACCTGGCCGGGGATAATCCTTCACCTCACTAACAGGAAACTATCATAAGTGATGTTATTATACAATGTTAATGATGTTTTTACCGCGGTAATGACGTACTTAAATCCCACACACACACACACACATACACACACACACACACACCACCTTGTATCATACCCACTACATGCCAAGTAATACTTTGTTTCATTAATGTATTTCTCAATGATATCAGAAACAGTTAAAGAATATTTAGCATTAAACTCAATTAACAATCATCATTAAGGGTAAAATATAATAATTCAATGTAATGTGTTTAATGGTTGTGTACCCATTCGTTTATTATTATTATTATTATTATTATTATTATTATTATTATTGTTGTTGTTGTTGTTAGTGATGGTAGTAGAATAAGACGATTACGGTATCAGCAAGAGGTCACTATGGCAACAAGGGGGAGGGGAGGGGTAGTGGGGAGGGGGTTTGGGGGTAGGGGGATAGTGAGTGAGGGGAAGGGAGTGGTGAGGGAGGGGGATGATAGACCCCCTGGGGCGGCTCAAACATGTCAGCTTCCGGTCAGTGTAATGATGCCGGTAAGCCACTTCCGGTGACCCTACCCAACCCTACCCTACCCTCCCCTCCCCTCCCCTACCCTCCCCTCCCCTATCATCCCCTTCCATCCCCTCCCCAACCCTGCCCTATCCTACTCTACCTGCCCTCCTCTCTCTTGCTACTCCCTACTGCCCACCACCCCTCCCCCCTCCCCTTCCTCCTTCCCTCCCTCCCTAATCATTCAAGGTAATATCATCGTCGCTGATAGATTAGTTTGTCTGTTTTTAAGAATGCCAATCAATTTTAGGAGTCAGAGGCTCTCAAAAATGTACATATATTAAAAAAAAAATGCGGATGTGTGTGTGTGTGTACATTGTCTTTTTTAATTTATAATGTAATTCGGAACACGATTACAGCTTCCACATTGTCGTTACAGGTAAACATAGCCAGTAAAGATACACATAGGCGATACAGATACACTTTACCGGTACAACAACACATGCAGGTACACATAGTCGGTACAAGTACACATTGACGGTACATTACAAGTACAGGTAGACGGGGATATGTTAATATACAGAACATAATGGTATATAATTTTATAGCCCAGGATATACGAATTAATCCATTCACGAAACGGCATTTTTATTACCAAAATGCCAAACACTCCCTCCTCCCCCCCTCCCCCCCCTTGTTGGCGTTCTTGTAAGGTGATGTTTGTCTCGCTAGATAGATCCGGATTTGTTGTTATTTTTGGAAAGTGTGTTTATATATAATATCGACAGTGTGGGAGTTAGTAATTATAGGGTCATTAAGTCTATAATTACCAACAGGTGTAATAAAATCAATTAATGGTTTTAATTAACAAATCGTCAGGTAAATATAACACGTAATAAATTTTCTCACCTGGCATGATATTTAATTTTTACCTCACCTCGTCCTGGTCTCATCCTCCCATCCTCCTCACAGCTCCCATCATCCTCTCAGCTCCCATCATCCTCTCAGCTCCCATCATCCTCTCAGCTCCCATCATCCTCTCAGCTCCATCATCCTCTCAGCTCCATCATCCTCTCACCATCATCCTCTCAGCTCCCATCATCCTCTCAGCTCCCATCATCCTCTCAGCTCCATCATCCTCTCAGCTCCCATCATCCTCTCAGCTCCATCATCCTCTCAGCTCCCATCATCCTCTCAGCTCCATCTACCCATCCTACCACACCTCATTTGTCGACATACAGGCGTATACTCCAGCAGGTAACCCTCCCCCAGTGCTCCAGCAGGTAACCTCCCTCCCCAGTATACTCCAGCAGGTAACCCTCCCTCCCCAGTATACTCCAGCAGGTAACCCTCCCCTCCCCAGTATACTCCAGCAGGTAACCCTCCCCTCCCAAGTATACTCCAGCAAGTACCCTCCCCTCCCCAGTATACCTCAGCAGGTAACCCTCCCTCCCCAGTATCTCCAAGGTAACCCTCCCCTCCCCAGTATACTCCAGCAGGTAACCCTCCTCCCAGTATACTCAGCAGGTAACCCTCCCCTCCCAGTATACTCCAGCAAGTAACCTCCCTCCCCATACTCCAGCAGGTAACCCTCCCTCCCCGATACTCCAGCAGGTACCCTCCTCCCAGTATACTCCAGCAGGTAACCCTCCTCCCCAGTATACTCCCAGCAAGTAACCCTCCCCTCCCAGTATACTCCAGCAGGTAACCCTCCTCCCCAGTATACTCCAGCAGTAACCCTCCTCCCAGTATACTCCAGCAGGTAACCCTCCCCTCCCAGTATACTCAGCAGGTAACCCCCCAGTATGCTCCAGCAGGTAACCCCAATGTCTCCAGCAGGTAACCTCCCTCCCCAGTATACTCAGCAGGTAACCCTCCCCTCCCCAGTATGCTCCAGCAGGTAACCCTCCCTCCCCAGTATACTCCAGCAGGTAACCCTCCTCCCCAGTATACTCAGCAGGTAACCCTCCTCCCCAGTATCTCCAGCAGGTAACCCTCCCCTCCCCAGTATACTCAGCAGGTAACCCTCCCCTCCCAGTATCTCCAGCAGGTAACCCTCCCCTCCCCAGTATACTCAGCAGGTAACCCTCCCTCCCCAGTACTCCAGCAGTAACCCCCAGTAATCCAGCAGGTAACCCCAGTATACTCCAGCAGGTAACCCTCCCCTCCCAGTATTCTCCAGCAGGTAACCTCCCCTCCCAGTATACTCCAGCAGTAACCCTCCCCTCCCAGTATCTCCAGCAGGTAACCTCCCCTCCCCAGTATACTCCAGCAGGTAACACTCCCCTCCCAGTATACTCCAGCAGGTAACCTCCCTCCCCAGTATACTCCAGCAGGTAACCCTCCCTCCCCAGTATACTCAGCAGGTAACCTCCCCTCCCAATGTCTCCAGCAGGTAACCCTCCCCTCCCCAGTATACTCCAGCAGGTAACCCTCCCTCCCAGTATACTCCAGCATGTCCCTCCCCAGTATACTCCAGCAAACCCTCCTCCCCAGTATACTCCAGCAGGTAACCTCCCCTCCCAATGCTCTCCAGCAGTAACCCTCCCCTCCCAGTATACTCCAGCAGGTAACCCTCCCTCCCCAGTATACTCCAGCAGGTAACCCTCCTCTCCCAGTATACTCCAGCAGGTAACCCTCCCCTCCCCAGTATACTCCAGCAGGTAACCTCCCTCCCCCAGTATACTCCAGCAGGTAACCCTCCCTCCCATGTCTCCAGGTGACCCTCCCTCCCCAGTATACTCCGGCAGGTAACCTCCTCCCAGTATACTCCAGCAGGTAACCCCCAGTATGCTCCAGCAGGTAACCCCCCAGTATGCTCCAGCAGGTAACCCTCCCCAGTATACTCCAGCAGTAACCCCCAGCAGGTTCAGTGAGGTAATCCCCTTCCCCAACTCATCACATAAAGTACACGTTTATGGCAGTAATATTGGATCACCTGAAGATTAACCCCACTACCTTGTTTAACCTTTAAGATTAACTACCCTCACGCTAACTTCTTCTTCCTGAAGTTAGCATTGAGGTGAAATAACTAGGGAAGGAGGTAAGAAGAATGAAGGAAGGAAGGGGAAGGTGAGGGAAGGGGAAGGAAAGGGGTTGGCCGGTGTCGAATCTTGAGGTGGGCCGCGACTCCCAATATCAGGGAACAGTACCTTGGGGGCCACGTAATCAGATGATGAGATCAGGCAAGACTTAATAATGGATTCATAAAGTCTGCTGGGTTTGGGGCCTTCGATATGAGAGAGAGACATGTAAAGTTAATTTCATGGATATTTATGTTATTCCTTCGTTATTTTTTTTTATACATAGTTTTTATCTTCGTTTTCTCTCCTTCGTTCATATTATTATTATTATTATTATTATTATTATTATTATTATTATTATTATTATTATTATTATTATTATTATTGCTGTTGTTCTTTGATACATTTAATTGAGGCTCTCGTTCACCCCTCCCTTACTCATGTTCGACCGTCTCTCTCTCTCTCTCTCTCTCTCTCTCTCTCTCTCTCTCTCTCTCTCTCTCTCTCTCTCTCTCTCGTTCGTCTTCTCGTCCCCTCTTCTACTCCCCTTCCCCTCCCTATCTCCCGCCCCCTTACTTCCCCTCACACACGGTCAGGGCCTCACCTCCCTCTCCACCGCTTACGGGTAAATAGACAGCTAACAGGTCCCATATTGTTGAGCTCCAGGGCAGGGAAGGATGAGTGGAGGCGAGAGGAGGGTGTGGGAAGGAGGTGAGGGAGGATGAGAGGAGGTGTAGGAAGAGTGAGGAGGGAGATGAGAGGAGGGTGAAGGGGAAGACAGGAGGAGAGAGAGTGAGGAATATGTATAATAATATAATAATAATAATAATAATAATAATAATACAGACTTTATTAAACAGTACAGTTATGGACAAAATCCTGGACGCTACTTATGGATCGTGTAAGTAAGGGAGATTCACTTAAATGTTGTAGTAGAGGTTGATGTAAGTGTGTGGGGATATTTAAGTAATCGATGGCGTGGTCAGTTCGTGTTACTATTTCACTACCACACACACACACACACAGGTACAGCGGTTGACAGGGACCTTCTCAGTGAGGCGTGACGTCAGAAGACCCCACCAAGATGAGTAATGAACGACTAGTGACTTGCGGTGATAGCCAGTAGCGCCTCTAGCGGACGGGGGCACGACTACACGTCCTCAACTACATCTATGAGTGTCCCGTCTTGGTGTTACTACCACCCTATTGTGTTTACTGCTGAGAGAGAGTTATTAATTGTTATAAGTCGGTTCAATTTAGAGTTAACAATATTTCACACACACACACACACACATACCGTACATAGAGAGGTTGGCAGCATCATATTAATGTTTACAAGATGACGCGAACATTTCTGTTAAAATGGTCCTGATTTAACCCTTTTCTGTATGGAAGCAAAGGCGGTGTTTGAGTCTTTCACCACCCCTTACCTGCCCATGCCTCCTCCCCTTCCCCCTCCCTCCTCCCTCCTTCCCCTCCCTACTTCTACCTGCTTTCGTTCCTTCCCCCCTCCTCACCTACTCTTCTGCATTCCTCTCTCTCTCTCTCTCTCTCTCTCTCTCTCTCTCTCTCTCTCTCTCCCTTCACCCCTTCTTCTTCCCCCTCTCCTTCACCCCTTGCCTTCTTCTTCTCCCCTCCTCACCTCCCTTCTTCCCCCTCTCCTTTCCCTCCTCTCTTACCCCTCACCTTCTTCTTCCTCCCCCCTCTCGCCCTTGCCTTCTTCTTCCCCCCCTCTCCTTCACCCTTACCTTCTTTCCCCCTCTCCTTCACCTTGTCTTCTTCCCTCTCCTTCACCCTTACCTTCCCCCTCCCCTCTCCTTCACCTTACCTTCTTCTTCCCCCCTCTCCTTCACCTTATTTTTCTCCCCTCTCCTTCACCCCTTACCTTCTTCTTCCTCCTCTCCCACCCCTTACCTTCTTCTTCCTCCTCTCCCACCCCTTACCTTCTTCTTCTCCCCTCCCCCTTCACCCCTCACCTTCTTCCTCCCCCTCTTCACCCTTATTCTTCTTCCTCCTCCTCTTCCCCAGCGCACGACCACTCCTCCTCTCTCCTTTAGATAAATGAGGCGCAATGATTATAACATTTCCTTGGGCTGTGTAACTCTGCTTGATGGTGGAGTGTGGCCAAGGGGGAGTGACAGGTGAGTTCCCGACCATCACCACCACCTCCTCCTCTTCCTCCTCCACTACCTCATTCTTCTCCCCCCTCTTCCTCCTCCTCCTCTTCTTCCTCCTCCTCCTTATTTTATTTTTTCTTCATCTTTTTGTTGTTCTTCTATTTCTTTTTCGTGTGTTTTTCTCCTCCTCCTCCTCCTCCTCCCTTTACCTGCCTCTCTGGAATGTGTGGATAGAGGAGTGAAAAATTCCCAGGACCTCCCCTCTGTCCCTCATGAGTGGATTATTGGAGGAGTGACAGGAGTTTCTAGTGAGGGGCCTCCTTGTATGATATCTTCCTGGCCCTCAGAAGTGAATTTGTGAAAAACGCATCGAAAAAGTGATTAAAGACGAAACTGACCCAGATAACCTAACTAACCTAACCTAACCTAACCTAAAACAACGAAACTAGAGCAAGATTAGTAGAATAAACAGGAGTAGTGTTAACTTAATCTTGATAATATATATCGTATAGTTTTTTATATCCCTCGCCTGTGTCTCTCTTTGTGTGTCTACTGGGCTGTACACACCCACGTCTCCCAAAGGTGTTCTCAATACAACTAATTAGGTCCACCTGTGTTGCCCAATTCCACTTCATCAGTCACACACCTTGCCAGTAATTACAACAAGTCAAGGTATTAAGTATTTTTTGTATTTCTTCTTCACAGTTAATGCTCTTAAAATACTTCTAATTATATTCAAACTACAGTGACCTCCTGTAAAGAGTGCAGTAAAGTGTGTGTGTGTGTGTGTGTGTGTGTGTGTGTGTGTGTGTGTGTGTGTGTGTGTGTGTGTGAAAATATTGGTGCCTCAATAATTACATTTTCTCCAGATGATTAAACACCTTTTTATCACTGCTCAACACCAACCCAACCCAACCCAACCCAACCCAAACCCAACCCAACCCACAACTAACTCCCCAAGTAACGTCAGGTTGTCTTATCATCAGGTGAGAAATAAACTTAAGTTGGCTAATTCATGTAATCCCTTTATTTCTGTTCAGTAAATTAGGTGTTGTGGATACAGTCCGGCTCTCGTGCTAAGGTGGAAGAGGTTACAGCTGCTGTTGTCTGGGGGAGATTACCGTCCTGCTGTAATGGTCGGCAGTAATTGGCTGTTAGTGTTGTCGTGGATGTGTACCTGGTTTATTTTGGTGTGTGTGTGTTTGAGTTAGTGTTTTGCTTGTGCGTATGTATGTATGTATGTATCTATGTTCAGTATGTATGTATGTATGTGTATTCTCCATCTACGAAGAAAAAAGTAAATAATCCCTTAATTAAATAAATCCCCTAAAAAATATATAAATCCCCCGAGCAACTAAAAAAAATTAAAATAAATCTGTGAAAAAAATAATAAAATCTCGAGTCATTTGCATAAACGTTTCGCCCATTAAAGATTATTACAGCACCTTCACAATACAACGTGCAAGAACCGAAGTCATTATGTGAGGTGTTGAAGTCTAAAATATTTTCGGAAACGTAAGTGAGTGTGTGTGTGTGTGTGTGTGTGTGTGTGTGTGTGTGTGTGTGTGTGTGTGTGTGTGTGTGTGTGTGTGTGTTTAATGGTAGGAATTTCATTTCTTATGTGAGTCAGGCCACGGATTTTTAAGTACTTTTTTTACGCCTTTGATACTACTACTACTACTACTACTACTACTACTACTAGATGGTGGTGGTGACCTTTTTTTGGTGCTGGTTAAAGATTTTGGTGTTTCTTGTACGAAATGTGTGTGTACGAGAGAGAGAGAGAGAGAGAGAGAGAGAGAGAGACTCTCATTAAGAGATACAGCTGAAACAATACATATATGACATACATATTTTTAATTAGTTGGTCTCATTCTTTACACGTTACCTCCTACCCCCTTGCCTCTACCCCTTAACCCTACTCCCTCCCTTAACCCCTACTCCTTTCCCCATGCCTATACCTCGTTCCCCACCCCTACTCCCTCTCTACCCTCTACCCCCTTCCCTACCCCTACACCCACTTATACCCTTACCCTTAGTTGTACTCCACCCCCACTCCGGTAAATCCCTTAGCCCAGGTAAGCTATGGGGGTATAACCAGTATGAAGATCGGTGCTTTTACGTGTGTGTGTGTGTGTGTGTGTGTGCGTGTGTGTGCGTGGCCGTATGTGTGTGTGTGGTTGTATGTGTGTGTGTCATAAGTAGTATAAAGAGCTAACTCATTTCTCTAGTTTACCTTCACTTCACCCACACATAGAACCTTCCCCACACACAGAACCTTCCCCCCACACACAGAACCTTCCCCCACACACAGAACCTTCCCCCACGTAGAACCTTCCCCAGACAGAACCTTCCCCCACACACACAGAACCTTCCCCACATCCTTCCCCCACACAGAACCTTCCCCCACACACAGAACCTTCCACACAGAACCTTCCCCACACACAGAACTCCCCCACACACAGAACCTTCCCCACACACAGAACCTTCCCCCCACACACAGAACCTTCCCCCACACACAGAACTCCCCAGACAAACCTTCCCCCACACACAAGAACCTTCCCCACAAGAACCTTCCCCCAGAACCTTTCCCCACACACAGAACCTTCCCCCCACACACAGAACCTTCCCCAGACAAAACCTTCCCCCCACACACACAGAACCTTCCCCACATAGAACCTCCACACACAGAACCTTCTCCCCACACAAGAACCTCCCCCACACACAGAACCTTCCCCCCACACACAGAACCTTCCCCCACACATAGAGCCTTCCCCCACACAGAACCTTCCCCACACACAGAACCTTCCCCCCACACACAGAACCTTCCCCACACACAGAACCTTCCCCCCACACATAGAACCTTCCCCCACACACACAGAACCTTCCCCCACACATAGAACCTTCCCCCACATAGTCCCCACACACAGAACCTTCCCCACACACAGAACCTTCCCCACACACAGAACCCCCACATAGACCTCCCACATAGAACCTTTCCCCACACACAGAACCTTCCCCACACACAGAACCTTCCCCACACACAGAACCTTCTCCCCACACAGAACCTCCCACACACAGAACCTTCCCCACACACAGAACCTTTCCCCCACACACAGAAACCTTTCCCCCACACACAGAACCTTCCCCCACACACAGAACCTTCCCCCACACATAGAACCTTTCCACACACACAATCTCCCCCACACACATACAACCCCCCCCCACACACACACAAACCACCGTGAGAAAATTATTTACACCCTAATTACCTAATATACTTTTCTAATTGCTCTGCAGGTACAGTATATATACAAGTATATTAATCAACAGTTTGGTCAGGTGATGAGGCGTCTAATGAGAGGCGTAGTGTGATTAACCTTGAATTATTTTGAATTATCGGTAATTATCGGTAATTAGTGGTAGAATTGAAAGAGATCTGTTCAGTGTTATATGAATAATGTTGATAATAATACTGGTAATTATACTGGTAATTATATTTGTGATTATCGTTGCATCGTCCAATTATTTTCGGAATTATCGCTCACGATCTCTATCAAAATGGCGACCATCATATGTCAGGCGTTTAAAGGGCTCAGCCTCAGGTGTAGTTGGCTATAATTACCGGTGTATCAGTTGACTTGAGTGAAGCCTCGAAACGTGATTCATTACTGAGGTATCAAGAACTGTATGGAGCTTTGATATGCGGGTCTCCACTCTACAGTATATATAACTCAACGACTGAGTGAAGCTTCGAAGCTCAACTCTGGCCACGGGAGGTGAGGGGGAAGAGTGACCTAAGAAGACAAGTGGCAGTAAAGGGAGGGAAGGGTGGTGATGCAAGAGGGAAGGAGGGAGGTGATTCAAGAGGGAAGGAGGGAGGTGATGCAAGAGGGAAGGAGGGAGGTGATTCAAGAGGGAAGGAGGGAGGTGATGCAAGAGGGAAGGAGGGAGGTGTCTGCAAGAGGGAAGGAAGGGAGGTGATGCAAGGGAGGGAAGGAGGAGGGAGTGATCTGGAAGGAAGGAGGAGTGACAAGAGGAAGGAGGAGTGTCACAGAGGAGGAGTGATCTAGAGGGAAGGAGGGAGGTGATAAGAGGGAAGGAAGGAGGTGATCTATAGGAGGAAGGAGGAGAATATTCTAAGAGGAAGGAGGAGAGTGATCACAAGAGGGAAGGAGGGAGGTGATGCAAGAGGGAAGGAGGGAGGTGATGCGAGAGGGAAGGAAGGGAAAGAGGAAGGAGAGGCAGTATGGCTGACTCTCGACTGCTGCTGCCTCTCCTCCTCGACGGGGAGTCAGGAGGGTGGGGGAGAGAGAGGGAGGAAGGTGAGGTATAGTGTGGTAGGCTCTCACGAAGGCGTCACGTGTTGCCTCTCCTCCTGCTCGTGGCCGCCATTGTTTGTGTCCCTCTCTTGTCAAATGTGAGAACAAGGAACATGGAGGAGGGTGTCCACCTTCACCGCCAGTCAACCAGTTTCACAGCCAGCCAGCTATCTATCTATCTATCTATCTATCTATCTATCTATCTATCTATCCGTCACGTCTAAACATTTCACATTTAGCGAAATCATGTGATAGATCGATGCATTTAATCATGAAATTCATATTTACCTGACAGATTCGTTATGGTATTTTGTAATAAACATGAAATATATGAGAGTTTGTTAAAGTATATTGACCCCCCTACCACCCCCTCTCCTCCCCCCCTTTTTGGTAGTCACGTGACCAACATCCCCCACGGCCCCCAACAATGACAGCAGGGACAGGGACTCGCCTGCGCAATTGTACTAAATATGGCAGGACCAGCGCTGCCATTGTTTGTCCTGGTAATAGAATAATATCAGATTATTGGATCAATGGCAGGCTTCCGAGATCATATTGTTGAAGTAAAAGGTAACGGAGGGAAGAAGATATTACTGGCGGGTTGACGTTCACACGAGCATTAATTTGTTGAGGTTGTAGGGAACGTGGCGGAAGGCGTTCACTAGTGCACAAATTATACCCTGTTTATGTAAATAAGTTCCCGTGACATGTTGTATAATATTTTGTTATTGACATCGATTATTTACATGTAGTGACAGTAAAAGTTAATGGTGATTTACGGCCTTGTTATTCTAGGCCGGGGTGAAACACGTCCGGTTTTTAATTATAGTAAATTGTGTTATTAATAGTAATTGATATATTTTTATTTTATATTCATTCATTCTTGTGTATTTATATTCTCTGGTTTCTTCTTTTCTCTCTCTCTCTCTCTCCTTCCCTTTTATTCCCTCTGTCTCCTCCCTTTCCTGTCTATATCAGCCTCTTTTCTCTCCTTTCACCCCCCTCCCCTCACCTCTTCTTCCCCTCTTCTCCCCTCTCCGGTAACAGCCTCCTGCCTGGCCAGGATTTAACAGCATTAATGATGTGACGTTCCCACAGCTTACCTGTTATGACGCCCCGAGTGTATACCTGGTGGAGGGGTGAAGGGTGAGGAGGAGAGATATGATGGGAGATGGTGAGAGGAGAGGGGAGGAGATATATAATGGGACAGGGATGAGGGGGAGGGGGAGAGGGTGATGAGAGATGAGGGGGAGAAGGATGAGAGAAGAGATGAAAAGTGAGAGGGGAGGGGGCGAGGAGTGATTTAGGTAGTAGGAACACATTTGAAAAATAATAAAAATAATTAATTTCTTGTCTTTTTTTTCCGTCTCTCTTCTCTGATTTTACCCTCTCCTTCCCCTCTTTCCTTCTCACTCCCTCCCTCCCCTCTCTTCACTCCCCCTCCCTTGACTCTCATATAATGCTAAAGAACAAAAATAAAATAATATCCTCCATCGACCAGAACTTTAGGAATAAATTTATACCCTTATTTATTTTATTTGTATTTATTTATTTGTATGAAAATAAATAATTATATACAAAAAACTCATAGAACAAATTTAAAAAGAAAATCTTACTTTTTATATGATTCAGGGATTTTTTTTATTTATTTTTTTTAATCTATGGTTAAAACTATAATATATATTTTTTTAAATCTAGGACTCGTGGATTTTTTTTTTTTTTTAATCTAATTGGACCAATACCGCTGTTAAGGCCTTTGATGCCACCTAACGAACTGACGGAAAATATTAATGTGAGTTATTATATTTTAATCCCGTAAGACCATGACGGGTGTGTTCTGACGCCGAGAAGGTCAGTGTTATTAAGAGTACCACGAACAGGGTGTGTGTGTGTGTGTGTGTGCTGACCCATTGATATTTTTCAGCCTAACCAAACCTAATCTAACTTAACCTAACTCATCAGTATCTAACCTTACCGAACCTAATCTAACCTTAATAAAATTACCTTAAAATAGTTTAAGTTAGGTCAGGTCAGGTCAGGTCAGGTCATCTTATGTTGCAATGGCTCCCTCCCTCCCTTTCCTCACCCTCTCTTCCCCCATCCCCTCCTTCATACCCTATAACACTTCCTTTCCCTCCCTCCCCATGCCTTTCTCCCCCTTCTTACCTCCTCCTTCCCTCACCTCCCTCCCTTTATACCCTCCCTCCCCCTTCCCTTACCTCCCTCCTCTTCCCCCACCCCCCCCTCCCTTCCCTTCTCTCTCCCTCACCTTCCTTTTTACTCCCTCCCTTTCCTCACCCTCTCTTCCCACACCCCGTCCTTCCCTTCTCTCCTCCCCTTCCCCTTCCCTTACCCTCCCTCCCCTTTCCCATACCCCCCCTTCTCTCACACCCCCTCAACACAGTCAATGGCTACCGGACAAAAACATCGCAGGGGAGAATTTTTTTCCTGTTTTTCCTGTTTTTTTGTTTGTTTTTCATGTTAAAGTCTGTTTATATACGGCATGGATGACGTAATACTTCTGTTTACCGTTTGCTATTTCTGCTAATATATTTTTGAGTTTTGGTCAATTTAATTTTTTTTATTCTTTTTATTCATTTTTTTTCTGTTCATTATCTGTATGTGAGGCCAACGGTCAGTGTCTCCCTGTTGACTGTTTATATACGGGATGATAGACGACCTCAACCGTTTATATACGGGATGATGATGAACGACCTGAACCGTTTATATACGGCTCCTGTTGACCATTAGTACACAGGTCGTTGGAGGGCTGAGCTTGTACATAATTTTTGGTGTGTTTCTATAAATACTTTCCATTCATCTATTCAGTAGTTGGGGAG